>NC_142653.1:17030000-17333030 GCF_055504915.1 Nelumbo nucifera
CTAACATGCGCTCTACGTCTACAGTCCTCCTCCTCCATCCGGCGCCATCTCTCGAGGCTCGAACTGATAGTGACTCGTGACTCGTGAGTGATATGCATATAATCCCGCCTTGCGCTCCCTTTCACGCTTTCGTAATCGACTAATCATAAAGGGTAACCCGTCTCGTATACGGCGTAGTGGTCGACGTTGTTGTGTTTTAACCGTTCGATGTGTGGACCATTTGAGAAGCGTCGATGAGGATGACTTGATGAGCATTCTCTGTACTTGCCAGTTGCCACGCGTCTGCATGGTCATGTTGGCTCATGTAAGCCTAGGGTACATGGGTAATTTGAAGTTGGATCGGTTAAGAAGATTCAAGAGAACGAAAGACGCCACGTCACTCTCGGTTTGGTGTGCGTAGCCACAAAAAAAAAAGGACAAGGCACGTCCTCGTTCGTTGGAATCGACTATAGGTTTGGCAAGGCACGTGTCCAGTGTGCAGCGCAAAGAAATGAAGATTATCCTCCACGATGCTACCTGTCCTCATTAATTTGAGCTCGATACATTCATACAAGGGGGGATGAATTTGCCTAGCGTTAGCGTTCTTTGTCTTTGGTAGTTCTGAAGGCTCCAATTCAATTATTTTTGGTTGGAAAAATCTATGATACCGGAAAGATATGGTATCTATAAAATTTTGATCAATCAAAATTCAATAAAATCCACCCGATTGGTTAACACGTTTATTTTTCTCGATATCATATCATTTCGGTATTGGGGATAGGTGATGCGACTTTAGCACACATCCAGATCTAATCGATGTATCATGGGGGCTATTAGCACACATCCAGATCTAATCGATGTATCATGGGGGCTCCAAATACAAGGGATGCTTCCTGGCCGTCGATTATACAAATGAGTCATCATTTATCCCCAATTATATGGTTTCGGTTATATGAATTTCTTTTCGCCTTTCCTTTTTTTTAGTATCACAGCCATTCTCCTTCTTTTCTTATGAATGTTATCAAATGTCTTTCTTCAGGTGGCCGACTCATCATAGTCCATATCATTTTAACACCTATTAAACCTATCCATTATAATTTTTTTATTCATGCAAATCATGACCATTTTGTCTCACTCTTTTTTCTTTACATTGCCTAACAATCATTCAAGTGATATAAAGAAGGTCACATTGAGTTATCTATTGGCTTCCGATTTGAAATGCACCATGATTTGAACTCCTATTATGCAAAATTAGTAAAAAGGAAAAAATGAAATTTGAATGGCATTTAACTCTTAAAAGTTGTACTTATTTACTGATTTGATAGTTTGGTGGGTTGAACTATAATCTATCCCTATTGATGCAATTAAAATTCGAATCCAATTTGGAATTTATATATTATGTATATAATATATTATATATTGAAATGTATATAAAATTAATACACAGTAAATAAATAATTTGTATTTACGTAAATGCATTCTATATGTACAATCTCTCTCTCTATACATATATACATACATACATATACAATATTATATAGTGATATAGGTTATGTGAGGAGCCCTCTCATTCTCTTATTCCCCCTTTTCTCATTTCTCCTTATACTTTTTCCTTTCTCCCTTACCCTTTCCCAACTAAGGGTGTCAATGGAAGTCCAGTCCAAAATTAATTTGGACAAATTTGACGAACCAACAAGATATATTGGATCGGACCAATCCGGTCCAAGATATTTATTAGATTGGACCTGGTCTGTTCGTAACAAATTTATATTAGATTGTGTTGAATTAAGCCAATATATGGTCCATTGATATAAGATAAGAATATATGTGTCAATGGACCGGGTTTGGTTTGAAACCAATCTATATCAAAATGAATTTGAACAGCTTGGACAGTCCAGGCATTGAATTGGACTAGTCCAAATTGGTCTAAAACATTCATTGGATTGGATTGAACTTGGTTCATTTATAATGGACTCACATTGGACTATATCAGATTGGACCAAATTCAGTCCAACTAACACCCCTAATCCCAACTCTCTCATTGAATCTCTCACCTTTTTTTTTCCTTTTTCCTACCTAGGCCTCTCAATCAGCCACGTGGCAAGAGAAGTGTCAAGCCAACTAGCTTATTCCAACTAAAAAACAATCATTGCTATACTATTTAAGATACTTAAAAGAATGTACGGACAAGCTCAGCTCAATGCATATTTCTGATTTCCACTGCAAAGCTATAAACATTTAAGATGGCAACAACCCACACTCTATGCATCAATGCACGCCTATGAATTAGCATCAATTCCGAGCTGGCACCTACCCCAGCAGTACTTTCAGCCTATCATTCTCCCAAAAATATTATCCTCCATTTTTATTTCCTCCCTACATCTAAAGCTTTTCCCTTTTTGTTTGTTAATGTTATTCTGTCCCAAACCAATTGTTTGACGCCCTTGTTTTGAGAACGACAGACACTATCATTTTTTTAGTTACAGACCACCAGAAGAAATTCTAGACAAAATGCCTTAATTATATATATATATAAAAAACAACGTTAACCAATCAGTAGAATGTGGTAAACAAGCAACGAAGATAGATTGAGAAGTAAGCCCAATTATCATCGAACCTGACCCGACCATATAGGGGTAATCTGATTCCAACCTAACTCGATCCGTAGCATTTCAAATATATTTTTAAACACACTTTAAAGAACTGAAATACATTAATTTATGCTAGGAAATTGTTTAATAGATGCATGATAAGGTATTGCTTTCTCCATTTATTTAAAAAAAGGAAACATATAAATATATCGTAAATTTTAAATCTATAAAATTAGAAGTCAAAACTTTGCAAGAATACTTGGTATATATACAGCATACCAAAACTCAAAGCGAACTCGAATTGAATCAAAACCCTAACCGGCCCTAAAGTCGAATACACCTGACCCTAATCCCACCCGACAACGTCGGTTCAAGGCAGGTTTGCCATTTAACCGACCCTTTGACATCCCTACATGCAACCCACTTTTGCGGACCCATGATTTAAACCGAGCCAGCCAAATTGGATGAACTGCTTCAAATCCAACCCAAAAACGATTAAATTTGACCAACTTCAAGCCAGTAGAGATCCTTTTTGGACAATTTTAAGGTCCATTTAACCCAACTTTGGGGCATATTTTTACTATTTTTGGGCTGGATTTCAATCAATTTTATGGACCATTTTAAGGTACTTTTCTACATTTGTGGTTAAATTTAAGGGCCTTTTTGAATTGGTTTTAAGCTAAATTTAAAACAATTTAAAGGAATTTTTTGGGCCTAATTGAGTTGATTTTCATATTATATCTTGCGTTGAATTTTAAACTATTGGGCTAAATGGACCCGTTCGGGTAGACCATGACAGGGAAAATGCATGGGCAGAACTCTTGTGGGCAGGAGATCCGGAATCTTATGTTAAAGCATTGAGATTGGACACCATGTTTGCACCCCAGGTGGTTCGAGGAAGGAGTGAAGGACCCGGTGCATTGCACCATGAGGCTCTACTCTCGAACATCATCACCTCAGCCGTTTGATTTGCATCTGCTTTAGGTTAGTCTCCACTATGCAATTTAAAACGCTTCCATGCAAATTCCTTTTATTTGGATGGATTTCTCCTTTAGTCATCTAAATCTTTATCAGTTGCTTTGCGCCTTTGCGGACTGAAATCACAGCGTTCTACCAAAAACAAATAAAAACTATAAAAAAAATTAAGGTATTAATGGAATCTCATTTTATCAAGTAAAGGAAACTGAAAACTGTGGTGAAAAACGTATCTTTTGGGTTATACTAGGACGTTTATACCATTGTTTGGCAGATGTTTTTTACCAGTTTGCCCTATTGAGCCAGGATCTACTGCTCCCCATGATGCATGTAGAACACTATGTAACCAATCAATGAGTAAAGGTTCTTCTACTTCATGTTCACTTAAATATTTGTAAGTTAGATAATATTAAATTTTTCATAAAAATATTTATTTACATTAATAAAAAATAATTATTTTGTTTGTTACAACAAATTCACAACACAAAATATTAAATGAAATAATTAAAAAATGTTAAATAATCTTTTAATAATAAAATTAAAAAAAAACAGTGAAAATATTAAATAATATTATTTTCCGTGCATCACATGGGCCCCCAATATATATATATATATATATATATAATAGAGAGAGAGAGACTAGTAGCACATTGAATTTTTTTATGATGATGGTAGTAAATAATCTGTTTATAGAAATTATTCATATTTGTTACACTCAATTTTGTTTATTGTGATGAATATACAATATTTAGAGATGTGTGCATCTCTTTCATAGATTTTTTTTTTGGTATTTTCCATACTTTTGTGTATTTTTATTTTCATTATTTTTAGTATTATTTAGTTATAACATACAAGATTAACATATATGACCCAAAATGTTGAACTGTTGACTTGTTACCAAATAGAAAAATAATTCAATTTTTTAATTGGTATTAAATTTATATTTTATTTTTATCATCAATAAAAACAATTATTCTTTTATCACACTTATATTCCATGCATTCACAATTAAAGAAGGGCAAAATAAAAAAATAGGGATATTCTAGTTAATAATAGGATCCAATTCAGTACCCGAACTTCAAAAACGTGTCAATCCAGTATTTGTCATTAACCAATCCGTCAACCAGCCGTTAATTTATATTTATGTGGGCATTCTGGTGACTCCAACTTTCTTAAACAAAAGAGGCAATGATTTGGGACTGTTCATTTTTTCGACACTTAGATGGTTGATAAAGAAAATTATATGATACTTAAAGAGTATTTGTGTCTTTTCAAATGATACTTAACAGCTGATTAATGGACTGATTAATGGCAGATACTAGACGTTTTAAAAAGTTTAAATACTAAATTGTCCCATTTTAAAGTTTGAGGACGAAAGTGACAATAAACCTAAAGTAAATGATACTAATCTGGAATTTCCCCTACTTCATTTATTCAAATAGTTAACATTAAATCTATCTATATAAATAAAATTACTAATGTGTTAATGTGTTGCAGCTCCTGCAACTCCATTGGTTTTTGATAAAATGAAATACATCAGAGGGATAATGGATGGAGATTAGCTTTGATGGAAAATTTTCTAGTAGTTGGTGGCAGGTCTTAGACTCTCTCATGAGGTTAAACTTACGGTTGTATTGGTCCACGTGTCATGCAAACGTAATTAATGAGTTCACTTTCAAACATAGGCGTCGTGGCTTTTCTTTAATCAGCCTTCAAAACATTTTCTCGTAGTAAAGAGTAAAGACCGCGGTCCATCAGGAGGAAGAAAGACGAAGACGATCAGTCGATCACGAGATGGGAACGAGAAGGTGAAGGACGAGGCTCTGAACATAATCGGTTCGTTCCAAGTCCTTCCTCGATTACACTCTTTGGCCCTTTCTACTGGTATCTTCTCCGTTAATTCTTTCTGTTATTTAGCTTTCATTGGACTTCTTTTTCCTTTTTTTTTTTAACGTTGAAACGGCTTCAAATTTCCTACTTTTAGTTCTTTTTTTGTGTATTTTCATTTTTACAAGATTGCTTACTAATCTATCTCCAAAGAGAGTGGACAGAAAAATCGCTGTTATGAAAGTTTCTTAAGCTGTGTTTGGTTTGAAGGTAAAAGTAGGGAAATCAATACAAGGTTTTTTCTTTCAAACCAAACATAGCATTAGTGATTTTTTTTTTTTTTAATTTCCTTCATCTTACAAATTTACAAGCTTGAGATTCTTGAAAGTGGGTTTTCTATTGTTATGTCATTGATCACTAGCTTTTCAGGATTTCTCATTATTGTTTGGTCTTAATTTGTTAGTATAAATGATATTATAAGATATAAAAAGACCTCTAAAGACTGATAATATCGTTCACTGTTATCATATGGGATGTTCCTAGTTTCCCTTGCATGTTTGTGATTCTATTATTTGCTTGAAGACATGGCTCATGACAATATGTGAAGAAGGCTCTATAACTTCCTAAATTGTTTGTGCAAACACTGCTTCATTTGTGAGACTCACTCCCCCTTCTATCTATTGAAAGCATTGATATAGCAAAGACATCAACTGAGCCTCACAACCACTCTGAGTGGTTACTAGTTAGGAGCAGGATGAGATCATCAGTGCTACGGTGATGGTAATGTTTATTATGTAAAAAATTCCAAGTTAAAGGAGGTTTATCTGTCCTCATCAAAATCGTATGTCAAATGCTCGGGAGTTGAATTGGACACACTCTTTTCTGCTATTACATTATGTAAGGTTATCCTTTATCGAAGCATAAACATCAAGATATTCTTTCACCACCTAACTTATTACGTTTTCCATATATGGTTTTTAGTCAAAGAACTCAATCTCTGATGCTGATTTTTCCTTATTTTTTGTTGTAGTGAATGCTGCTCCATATGGGAGATGCCTTCTTTATATCCACATGCTAAAGGCATATCGTATGCACTCAAGGACAAAGGAATTGACATGGCAGTGGCTTCTAGATCACCAACCCCTGATATAGCAAAGATATTTCTTGACAAATTAGAGATCCAGCCCATGTTTGTGGCCCGGGTGAGCCAATTACAGAACTTCTTATGTTTCCTCTGTTTTGTTGGCAGTCTTCTTCATTTCTATATTTTTATTTGGTACTATATTGAAGGTGGATCCTATGTTTTCTTTTGAGAATTTTCCGTGAACTTTTTTTTCTAGTCATCCGTGTATTCATGTTAGTAAGGAAAGTATTGGTGCCTCTAGTTATTACATCTAGAGGTTGAGAATCTCAGATCAAGATCATGGTTCCTTATTGTAGACTGCTTAATTTGCTAAAAGCTTGACGTTATTATTTATGAAACTTTTATTCATTCCTTTGTTTGGGCTTGGTAAAGTGCTTTGGTACCTTTCATCAATGTAGCCATTTGCAAGATGTGGCTACTAATTCAGCTAGTCTAGGAAAGAAAAGACTAGTATTATTCTCATTTCTTAAAAAATACAGATGACAATGGGGGAGTGACAAGAGACAGACATGTATTTACTACTCTCCTAAATAATATGAGCAATCCAGAAATTTCAGTCTCATGCTTCCTTCATTTGCAGATTGCGTAGGACTTGATGAATCTGCAACTTGGGGTGGAAGTATTACCTGTTGGTTTCAGTTAGGGGCAACCCATACAAGGCTCCCCGCCATGCGGGGTCTGGGGAGGAACAAATGTACGCAACCTTACCCCTGCACATACAGAGAGGCTGTGTTCCAAGATTTGAACCCTGGTCACCCAGGTTGCAGTGGAGCAACCCAACCATTGCGCCAAGGCCCACCCTGGTCTTTCAAGTTTTCTTAAGGCAATTTCTATAATACTGGAAAAAGGTATTATATTAAGCCTTATCTCAACTATGTGGATCAGCCCACATGAATCCTGTTTCTCCAATCTGTTCTGTTTAGTGCCATGTGAATTTGAATGAATACCAGTTGATTGGTTATTAGTTTTTTAGATATCGCCCTTTTTAGTTGTTTCTCAAGTCAAAGAGTTGGATTTTGCATTTGGCTAGTTTTTGTAGCTGCTGATTTCACAAGGCAATTCTAGAGGTTGTATAGAGGTCCTTTTGTCGATATCTTCTGAGACATCTTTGGGGGTTCTACACCAGGGGCGGGGGTTAATTGATATTTTCTCAAGCCTTGGGTCTGCCCCCCAACTCTTATTTGTTACCCATTTTCTCTTCTTTACTGTTCCTTATTTTTCTTCATCTGTACCCTTTTTATATTTTTTTGGTCTACAATGTATGTGTAGAGGCATGCACTTTGCATGTGACCTAATAGTGGAGAGAAAAAGATAGGAAGTCACATTTTTTTTTTCTGCATGTAATGCAGAAGCGAGGTATTCACATTTGAAATTAATTTGATCTTGAATGAATAAGTGTTATTTGTTCTTTTTCTTCCTTTTCTTTTATATGTTTTATCTAGTTTGCTTTTTGATAGATATATGTTTTATCTAGTTTCTCACATGGACTATAGTTTTCTTTCTCCCATAAAATCTTAAGTGATTCTATTGATGCCTTGATGGTGCAGGAGATCTTCTCCAGTTGGATCCACAAGACAGAGCATTTCCAAATAATCCATCGAAGGACTGGGGTTCCATTTAATTCAATGCTATTTTTTGATGATGAGGATAGAAGCATTGATGCGGTAAAAAATGCTTATTGTTCTCCTCTCTTTTGAGCTTACCTTAAAGGAAAATCACGTTTTTCCATGTGGAGTAGGGCCACTTATTGGATGGGCATTGGTGAATGCAGGTTTCACAAATGGGTGTAACAAGCATTTTTGTTGGCAATGGGATAAACCTAGGAACTTTTGAGTAAGGGACTCATTGCCTTTGCTCAAAATTTAGTTTCATCTGAAAGGAACAAGAGAAAATGACTAGTTTTTTCTTTCGCTTTTGAAAAGGTCATTGAATGGTGCCAGTGGTATATGAGAGCATGGATCTATAGCTGTCATTCAATTGGTGAAGTCAATGTAGTATAACTGTATGACATAAATTAATTTCTAGCCTACTACCACCAGTGAGTTCATGGTGATTCTTCAAGAAGGTCACAACCATATTCTTGTCTTTTAATTTTAAGGACGCATAATGTAATCCCAATCGTTTGCTGACAAGGCCTTTATATATGCTTACATGGCCATTGATGTCAAATGCACGGATATAGTAGGCTAAACTATTTGAGCTCATAAAGATACAATGAAGGGCTGCAATTGAAGGATTTGTTTGGTTCCTCAGGATCCAAGCCACCATAAAAGTTACGTTATGGGATATTTAATACTCAGCTGCATCACAACAACAATATCAGGTGATGTTACAACACAGCCGCAAGGACAATCCAGCATGGATGTAGAACAAGATTTAATTTCTGTCAAATACTGGTTTGTTTATTTTTTAAATTTTCTTCTCCAGAATTATGACTAATGCTAGCAAGTTAGAGGCCCTAAATCACAAAAGGAGACGTAACCACCTATCATAAATCATCTTTTTTTTTATGTTTTTTTTTTTTAATTTATGAGCAGACATGGCCTGTGTATGACTATTTGCAGTTATAACTTGCATTTTATGATTTATGAGCAGACATGGCCTCCTTACTCCCCCTTGTTGGTAGAACTATTCACTTCCCAAATATGCTAGCAAGTGCAGTAGGGTTAGTTTGGTCACATGTGCATACATGCCTGTGCATGTATGTGGTTAGTAGCATGGTATAGTTATTTTCTCCATTAGAATGAGTTTATAAAGGCATAGAGACTGAAAGCAATGTATGTAGCACTCCAGGGGACTCCACAGTCAGATTGGGGGAATAGGGTACTTCTACTGTATCCAAAAAGAGCTAGACTGGGTTCAACATTAATATAATCTTGGGGCATCATGCATGCATAGATCTATCATAGGAAAAACAAAAAACTCATTACATCATGCATTTTTCTCACATGGCAATGACCATTGGCCATTAATATGTTCACAATAAAATACCTTGTTATACTTGCTGCATAAGAGAAGAATTTTCTCCAGTTCCAGCAGCTAGTTGTTGACCTCTCTGAATGGTGATCTTACATCATGACTTGCTTCAACTTTTGTCATCATGGTAGAAAGAGGTTTATTTACATTCTCTCTGTTGGAATCATAGAGCTCATCCTTCCCTTTCAAATCCATCTCCTGTTGTCCATCCTCCGGGTCAAATTTCTGCACTATCCTGCCCAAGCTTCCCATAAGTTCTGCCTCTTCATTGGAAAACTCATTGATCTGATCATAGAGGAACTCAATGTGAGCCAGCAAGGTTTCCCTCTCTGATGACAGTTTTTTAATATCTCTTAACAGAAGTATTTTCTCAGACTCAATCTCTTCTACTAAGCCTTTTGAGATTCTAAGCTCGCTTCCAAGACTATCCATTATCTTCTCTATTTCCAACTGTTTTCCTTCCAGTACAGCTTCAAGCTGTTTTATGCGTACTGTTGAATGGGACAAAGAGTTATCCTGCAATTCTAATTTTTTATGAAAATTGTTGATTTCATCTTCAAGTTCACCAATCACCAAGTTTTTCTCTTGAATCTCTACCTCAGCCAGAAGCATGGCTCTGATGATCTTCTCCCACGCTTTGTGAAGCATACTAATCTCAGACTGTTTCTCTTCAAGTTCTGAGAGAACTGCAACCTTAACTGACTTTGTGAAATCTTGTTTTAATGATGTAACCAGTTGCTGGAGACATTCTATGCTTTGATCTTTCTCTTCTGCAATCAGGATAAGCCTCTCTTTCTCTTTCTCAAAGTCTTTCTCTGCTTCTGTTCGAGCTAGAATGGCACCTTCAAGTTCTCTTCTTGCAAACTCTTGCTCCAGCCAAGAAACCTCTTGTTGGAATTCATCTATGCTCTTGTCTTTCTCTGTGACAAGAAGAAGAAGCTTCTCTTTTTCTTCTTCAAAAGCTTTCTCTGTCTCTGTTTTTGCTAGAGTTGAGGTTTCTTTTACTTTCAGTTCTTGCTTGAGTAAAACAATCTTCTGCTGGAGATGGTCAACTCTTTTTTCTTTGTCTTCCAAGGCACGGATTAATTTCTCCCTCTCTTGTTTGAGGGTTTGCTCAGTCTCAGCTTGGGCAAGAAGGGAAGCTTCCATTTCTTTACGAAATTCCTGATTTTCATCAAGGCATACTTTTAGACGCTCGGCAACAGACTTCCACCTGTCCAATTCAAATTCAGTCTCTTTCTCTTCACGGCTTTTCTCTGCCAATTCAAAATTTATTTTGTCTAGAGCATCAGAAACTTTTCTTAGTTCTTCTTTTAGGGCATTTTGCATTTTCAAAGATTGTTCGTTCAACTCAGATGACTCCTTGAGCATTGCCTTGAACCTCTCAAGTTCTTGCTGTGTGAGAAAATGCTGCTTTTCAATAAGATCCAAAGATTCAATTCTTATTGCTAATGATTCTGCCTTCTCTCGTTCTTGTTTGATCTCAGCATGAGATTTTACCAGATCACTTTTCTTTTCTTCCAACTGCTCTTTGAGAAGTTTGATCTGCTCTTCAGTGTCTTTGTTTGACAGTTCTGTTTCAGCCATCACATTTGAGAGCTTTGAATGAGCCTCTGAAAGACTTGAGTGCAACACTGTAAGCATCACCGACAGTTCTTCATTCTTCAACATTGACTGAGATATTGAAGAATAGCAACTTTCCAACTCCCTCTGTAGCTTCTGCACATTTTTGTCTTTACAATCTAATTCAGATCTGCATTCATTCAGCTCTTCTGCCAATTTCTCTATTTGGGAATTCCATTCAGCTTCTCTAGCTTTGAGATTTATGAAACAATCCTTGTGAATTTGCTCCAAACCTTTAAGCTTGTTACGCAGTTTTGCTAGTGAAGAAGCACTTCCTGTTTTGTTGATATTAGCTTCCTGAAGTTCTCTGAGAGATTGCCTCAAGTCCTGATTTTCGTGCTCAAGTTGCCCCCTTATGAATTCCATTTCTTTGAGCATTGCTGCTTTTCCACCCAATGAGTTTCTCAGGGCTGCAATTTCTTCATTCCTCTGAATCGTCAGGTTTTCAATCTTTGATTTTGCTTCTTCATACTTTGTGAAAACATTCTCATAACTTGCTTTTGATTCTAACAGTTGAAGTTCCAAAATTTTTCTGCGACTTTCTTCATGAGCTAGGGCTTGGTTGCACATCTTTAAACGTGATTGAAGATCTTCTGAGATTCTAGTTTGTGAATCCAAACTTGTCTGCAGTGAGCAGATTTCATCGACTAATGAGGATCTCTCCAGCTCCCACTCCCTCTTACTTGCTCGGAATTGATCTTGAATCTTCTGGTGAGCTTCTTCAAGATGTTTAAATTGCTCCTTCTTCCACTTGAGCTGATCATCGACTTTGCTTTTTTCCTCTTCTAGTTTCAATAACAGATCATCTCTTTGCCTCAATTCTTTAGGTGCCTGTGCCCTTTGCTGTGCATCAAAGCACTTCTTCTGTGAAACAGACAGAAGTCCCTTTAAACCTTCAATCTCATCCTTGTATATGCGAATCTTCTCTTCTTGATCTCTGCTTTGCATATTAGCCTCATCTAGAGCAGTTAACAGCTCTCTGTTTTCTCCTTCCAATTTATGCAACTTCTCACCACAGTCAGCTCGGAGTTTATCATTAGCAGAACTCAGATGCCTAAGAACTGATTCTTTTTCTTGCACCGTAGATTTAAGATCTTCACATTTTTGCCATAGAAGAGAATTTTCTTCTACCTTTGCATTTAGTTCTTGGGCTTGCTTCTCAATCTGAGTCTTTGCTTCTTGAATTTGAATGAGTTGCTCATTGTGTGAATTTCTCAAGCTCTCATACAGTTCTGTCTTGATCCGATAGTCTTCCTTGAGCTTCTCCATTGCAGTTTTAATTTCATCCAGCTCTTCATCTTTATGGAAACCATCCATTTTCAGTATGAATTTCCCAAAAGCCTATGTGAGCAGAGAAAAAACTGGGGCACACAAAATGGAGAACCGGATTAGTGAAACTATGTGGTAGTCGTGTAAGGTAAGCCTTGAGAAAAAAATATGTGAAAAGTCACAAGAAACGATTTACTTGAGATTATTTATTGAAAACAGTTAGAACGTTTCTCAAAATTCTGAACAAAATTGAGAACTCAAAATACTCCAAAGTCCAAACTTTTCATGTCCTCGATTTTAAAACACTAACTACAGAGATACTTCCCTCACAATATCAAGTGACATGATTTGGAGAAGGAAATGCAAACTGAACAAATTTTGAGAAATAAAACATAAAAAAGAAGTTCTAAAAGAATGTTCACTAAAGGAACATAAAATGAACTCAGATTTAGTCCTCACAGTCCTTGCAATCCTGCATTGGGACGTCTCTGTACTTGCATGTTTTTATTTGTGGGGAGATATTCCCACTGCACGGCTGCAAAGGCCGTGAAGACAGTGTCAGGATGAATTTTGTGAGGATAGTCTCTGCATAAGGTCTCTTGTATGCTCACTATCAGATCTAAAAATTTGTTAAATAAAAAATAACTTTCTTGATGAAAAATTTCTTTTTCTTTCTTTTTTGATAATAATTCTTGATGCAAAATTTATGGAATATTATAGAAAATCAGAGACATGTCCTGAACAGTAAATCTAAACTAAAAATAAAGTCGCTGGACTTATTACGAAAACTCATAAAAACCAGAAAATCAATGAGTATTCTGATCTACAAATACAAAACTAAGGCTAAGAGATTTTTCTTCCCTTTTTTTGGGACAAGTAAGGGACTTTTCTTCCTTTAAGAAAATATTGAACGTCAAGTCTTTGAACTGTCCTCAAATCACAGAAGCAAGTTAAAACAGAAGCTAATTTCCCTACAAGAATCCCTAAATTCTCAGATAAAAACGCAGTAACCCCCTGGAACATGAAACCCGAGCCTATGGAGACGACAATGTTCAGTGAAAGATAACAGTCAAAAAGGATAAATGCAACAAAATGAAACCAGTAGCTCAAAAAACAAACTTTTGAATCATGAAAGACAGAGACAACGATCAGTTAGCTTCACTTGCTGTGAAATGAAAACAGAGAGAAAAGAGATACCTAAAATTTAATGGAAGGTAAAGAAAACTATGAAATAGTCACCTTTACTGAAAGCAGAGATCCGTCATTAATGGAGGATTCCAAGGGCTTCTCTTCTTTCGGTTTATTATCGAACCGTTCGATACCAGAGGGGATAAAAGAGAGTGAGAAGGTGGTTTCAGATTTCAAACTTCAAAGTTCCGTTGGGGGGCGGCAGGCCTTTTTGATTTGAAATCTCCGTGACGAACCGTTAACCCCCCGTGGTTTCAGGTTTCGTCGTGACTCGTGTTAATCGTCAAATCGTTAATTTATTCCTTGATCTTTAACGGCGTTAGCCTTTGAAGTGGCCCCGTTGTTCTGACTCTGAGATTTGATTCAGTCCTCACAAATTTATTTTCACACCATCTCACGATATTTACAGCCGTGCATTTGGAACATCTCAATCATTATTTTTTCATTTATAGGAAGACGTTCCCGATGCAAGTGTCGTGAAGACGGTGGAAGGACAAACTTTCTGAGGATTGAATCCAGATACCGTTGTTCCTATTTAGTTTTAGTTGGTTAATTTAATTAGGGTACCGTACCCTACAGAAGAAATAACGTCAGATTGGAACCCACTCCATATACACGTACCCACCACGGTGACTTTCACGTATGTAACACTAACGGATGAATGGAATGTTGTGTAAGAAGTATTCATAATTTCATATGTTGTTTCAGCCCTTTCTTGCTACTCCCAACGAAACACGGACACTAGGCGATCAAATGAAAGATATGGTTGTCTTAGGATAAACGTAGGCTCTGTTTGGAAGGAGTTACAAGTGCCAAACCTTGTATTTTGTATGTATTGTAGTGTAGATATTTGTATTCTTTTTTAAACTTTAAGATTTGTAATATTAAATTATTAATGTTAAACACTTTTTGACTCTTTTGTTTTCCCATACCCAAAGCTTTAAGGTTGCGTTTGGAATCAGTGTAAATCAAGAACAATGTAAAAAATTTATATTGGTTTGACTTTGTCGGCATTTGGAATGAGTGTGTAATTATGGTCGATATAAAACTTCACTCTGGTTTAATTTTACGTGCATTTGGATGGAATGGAGTTTTATGTCATTAACCGGTGTAAAACCTCATTAAATTTAAAGTTTTACATCGATTATCAATGTAAATACTACATTGATAAAATCAATGTAAAAATCACATCATGCTTTTTAAAAGTGCAATTGTCACTTCTTCATGGTTTAGTATAAAACATCATCAGTGTACTTTTGCACTGGTGATGTTATACACCAATTCCAAATACAACCTAAAAGAAAAAGGTTCATGCAAACTCGGTTGGTTCTTTTTTTTTTTAGATAAATCTGAAGGGGCCACACAAGACAGAGTAGTACATCCCCAAGCATCACAATCACAAAAACAAATAAACTCTAGATCCCTAGATAATTCATTAACACAGAACACACAATTATTACCGGGGAGGTGAATTAATCAATCAGTAGCTTGGTTTGCTTCACAATAGGCATACTTATACCTAATATTTTGATCCATCAACACACTGAGATGGTGACACTCCCCGATGATGTTCTTGAGTCTCTGAGGTGAGGAAAGTAGTCTTCAATAACAATAGGGTGGGCAACATTATGAGCTTCCCAAGCAACCCAAGCTTCTGTAAATCATGTGGCTGATACTGCAGCTCATCATAGTTTGTCTCAGAGTTTATGTAGCTGGGAAGCGTGCCCACAGTGGCTATTGCCAATATAATCCTAACTACGCAAGCAATTAAACAAAAACCATTTTTCCCACATGAGTCATCAAAATTAAACTTTATAGTACCGTCATAGGGATACTTCCAAAGGATAGGATTCTCATTGCTATAATTTGAATTGGCCTCTCTACCCATGCAAGAATAAATATCCATAAAACATTTTGAGCTTCTTCAAAAAGGATAGGAAGCAGCATCAAACAATTATTGAACATTTTCCTGTTTCTATTTTTCCAAATGTACCATAGAATAACCACCATTTTTTCTTGGATAGGTATATCACCACTTGCTTTAATCCCATTTGAAATTCTACTCCACCAGTCATGAATTGAGATATCCTCTTCATTTGGGCTCCCACTATTAGAGCCAGTAGTTCTCCATACCTAATTAGCATGAAAGCATTTAAGAAATATGTGATCTAAATCCTTCCCTTCTCCAAAAATAAAAAAATAAATAAATTCAATTAGTGAGAGCATCGGATCCTATGGACTAGATCATTTAGATCCGGATTCTCTATATTTGTTAAGGTTCAAAATATCGATATGCTCGATACACCGGTAGGGGTATATCGAGCGAATCAATACTGCATTTTGTGCCTTTATTTTTTTATTTTTTGCAACCAGTTCAAGGGGGCCAGTTTAGGGCTCCTCCACCCCCTGAACTGGTCATACCCCCGATACACCCACTATAAGGGCATATTAGAGGGGTCCCAGAACGATACGTATCGATCGATACATATCGATACTTTGAACCTTGATATTTGCCAAACAATCATCATTGTAAGTTGGCTGCACACCTACCCACTTTATACCATAACCACACATGGAGACATCTCTCCCTGCTTGTATGTTGCCATTCACGGAAAATGTTACCAGTGTAGCATTTTTGTTAGTAGTTAATCTAGATTCCATCCAAAAAGAGCATAAATCATTTGGAATTTTGATGGGATAAAAATCTCTACATACCCAAATGTTGAGATAAACACTTAAACATACCCAACATACATTATCGTTGTTATGTTAGATGGAACTAATGGATGTTTGACAGTTTGAGCAGGGGAGGAGTCTATGGTGGAAAAGGCAAAGTTCTTAGGCCTTGTTTTTTTTTGATAAAAGGGGCAACCGGGCAAGCAAGTTACTCAGCACTACAGTTGACCAATTTAATTGTGTAAGTTTTCGGTGTCAATGGGTCCTATGAAAAAAAATAAGGATTTTCAAATGCATCAGTTATTTAGATAAGTATTACCTTTTGCTCACTTAGGCTATACTTGGTTTGAAGGAAAATGAAGGGAAAGGTAGGGAAAGGGGAAACCTTTACAGACCTTGTATAGGTTTTCTTGATTTTCCCTTCCCTTTTTTATCTTTTCCTTCCAACCAAACATAGCCTTATGTAAATAACTTTCCTTGGGAAAATTGTCAATACATGATAGGACAACATTATTCCTTCCATAATAACATTTTTTATGGATAAAATGATCATTGTCCGATTTTACCCGAGAAACAAAAGAACACCGACCCATGTAAGTGCATTTACCCAAGTATATGGGTTTCCAGAAAAATGAACAATATGGAAGAGAAAAAAAGACTATACTACTTATGTGGTTGTGCCTCATGGCTACTTGATACATGATCACAAGGATTTGCCAACTAGTATGCATGCAATAAACTTGGATTTGCTCCCCACACCAACCCCATACCACATTGCAGTTGTGTGTTGGGAACAACATACAAAGTATGGAGATGTTCCTAATGTGTAGCTGCAATGTATGGGAAAGCGCTTTGTGGGGAGTATTTTTGGACTTGCATGCATAATGTTTTAAAAGGCATAGTTGAGGCGTAGGTCTTAAAGCTCAAATGCTCAATAATAGAATTAATCAAAGTTTATAAATTGACAAAAATTAGGAAAATAAATGAGAAAATTTCACAAACCCAATAGGTTAGATTTAAAACAATAAGAAAATTAATTGATATATCTAAGAGAAATTAAGAGCTTCCTTGTCCTTTCTACACTGAATTCTCCTAAAATACTACAATAAACTAATAGAACTTGATTTTTCCTATTGGTTTTTCATTTTACTTTTTGTTTATATGGCTCATAATTATTGAAGTGCTTATTCCATATATTTTGAACTATAAAGTGAGAGAGAGCTGCATTGCATATTAGCCCATAGTATCCCTAGGCATGGCCTTCATTAAAAGCCATTCATGGATTCTCTCCCCTTTACCTTTTCTCCCTTGAAGTTTGCTTTCTCTACGAATATATACAATGCAAATGCAAACTTTAGAAATACTATATATAGGGTTTTGCATAGAATGCATGTATATTTGTAGTCTTCCCAATTTGAGTACAAGGAGTAATGGTGATTCAAGCAACCTTTGTGTGGGTGTGTGTGTTATAACTTGTATCATACTTAAGTATGGTAGATGGATGGCAATTCCCTTAAATTTTAAAGCAAATGGCTAGGGTTCAAGCCTCTTAATTCACGTTTTCTTTAAAATATGTGTGTAATAATATATTTTAAAAATTCATTATTTAATGACTCAGGTGGTTTCATAAAACCAGAATCGATTCATCGATTTTCTAGTTAAATTGTCCAGTTAATCGGTTTTCATTGGGGTTTTGACAATTCCAGTTCTTGGGGTGTGACCCAACCGACCAATGTCCCTGGTCATAGTTTAACTAGTCTGACCAACCGGTCCAATCCGGTTTCCTAAACACTAGTTGTAATCATATTGTAGCACTCTCTGCAATCATCTCCCACAACCCTTACATAAGCTATTGGATCCTCTCATTTTGATAGATATCTATGGTTTCTCAATTAAGTTCCTATCGTTGATCCACTCAATTTCCTTCACATATAGGTTCCCATACTTGTATATTTAAATTCATGGGGAGATGTTTTTGATGTGCAACTGTAACATGCTGTGGGGGTGGGTGTGAGGACCATTTTGTGACGAGGAAATTCAAACTCATGTTTAAATCCTATTAGAAACCTTGGGTATATTTAATTATTTGTCAAAAGTCTAAGGAATGCATAACTCATAATTTTGAATTAAAGTAATTGCTTACATTCTCACAATTGTGGTCACAAAAGGTGCCAGCTAAACAAAACCAACAGGTTAGTTGCAGGGACGGATTTAAACAAAACCAACAGGTTAGAGCCACCTCCTCCCTATTTCATATCCAACGACTGCCACCCCCTATACTTCATTCAACATTCTGGTCTCCCAATCCCTTACCGGTCTCCCCAGTTCTCCATCTTCTTCGCCATTTGAGCAAGATCGAACGTAACAGTCTCTTCTCATGAACTTTCCTGTTTTCGGTTCCAAACAAAACCCAACAAACTTTTGATTGAAAGAGTTGATCGACAACGTTGTCCAGGAAGCTCGTTCGACATGAAGCAAACCTATATCTCACTTGTGACTTCCTATCTTTCATTCTTTTTTTTTTTGTGTGTGTTTTTTTTTCCTCTTCTTTGCTCTTAGCGGCGCTTGACTATTGGCCGTTAGAGGAGACAATGAAGATCTGTTGAGTCGATCTCTATAATACCCATGGTTAACAGCTAATGGGGTTGCTTGATTTCTTTGTTTCACATGTTGTTGTCGTTTTTTTTTATTGTTATTATTATTTCAGTATTGCTATTGTGCTTCAAAGTTAATCTCATGAGTTGTACTGGTCCAGAACTGGATCTCAAACACCTCAACTGGCTCTGTATCAAGGTAGAAGGCAATGATGGCCATGGAAACGGAAGGGTAAACGTACAACTGATAACGGAAATTTGTATTGACCACATTCATTAAAATTAGGACTTTTAGGTCAAGTTCGAAGTGAATTGCAGAATAAACGTCACATTTCTAGGGTTTAATTCTAAAACAAAGATGGTCTGGACTGTTGAGAGCTTTGGCTCTATTTTATTTTCTCATGAAGGTGATGAACGGTGTGTTTTATTTATAAGAATAGTTTTGACATTTTCAAGAGTCTTAAATCACACATCAGGTCATGTGATGTACACAATTGATGGTCCATTAATGATAGGTACTAGATTGTCACATTTCGATTATTCAGCTATTAGATTGTCACGTTTTAAAGTTCGGGTACTAAATTAATATTCAACCTAAAGTACAGGTACTTATCCTGAATTTTTTCTAAAAAAGCCACCCTGACTAGTTACCCCATTTATAATACCGGTTAATTACAAAATGTTCCAATATCATGTATTTGGGAAAACTCCGATCTCCCATCCACACCATGCACTGCAATATCTCTCTTATCATTCATGGGGAATGTTCCCGATCCAAGGCGTGTGGGTGAAGATGTGAGAAAATTATTTGTTTTAGGGATTTTTGGACTTCAATCCTCTTCAGAAATCTAAATTGCAGTACATTCCTAGTCTACTAGTAGCCCCCCTATAAACTTCATCTTGCCCGTAAATTTGACATCAATCCACAGACAAGATTCAGTCCACCCTTAAAAATCCTAGCTCCACCTTAAGGGTGGTCTGAACTATAAAAACCCTTGGTATGATAGTCAAACCATTTGCAAATATCGTGGATCTGATCTATGTACAAGGTCAAACAAATTGTATAATTGTCTCTACCCATTAATCTCTCTATTATGCTTTATGCATCATTGTAGCGTGGCCTACCTATGACCCATATGGAATTGGGACATTTACATTCTACTTTGCCTTGGCTGCTCTTACTTTGCCTCCATTTACATTCACATTCTACTTTCTTTCTTTATTTCGTTGGTTCTGCCTATTGGTGAACATCTTCCACTTGATCTACATTTCCAGGACAATGGCGGAAAAAGTGAATCATGACAGGGCTGCAAAAGATATCTGGTTATCTGAATTTGAATTTGAATTATATATTCTTAAGAGTGATTTAAATTTGATCAATTTCTAGAAAAAATCTATGATACAGAAAAGATATGGTATGGGAAGAATTTTGACCAATCAAAACCCACCAATGAATTTTGATAAATAACACCTGATTGGCTATCATGTTTATGATTCTACTTGATTGGTCAGAAGTTTTTCAGATATCATATATTTTCCATATCATAGTCGAACCTCAATTTTTAAGGTGCGAAGTCCATTTATAAATTGGATCAAATAATGATTTACCCCTTTCTGGTTCAATGTAATCCAATTTGATTCGATTTAAATATATATGCTCACATATACTTGAAAGTTATATCATATTTGGCACTAAGTTGGTCTCAATGTTTTATTTTTTTTTTAAATTGTTATAAGTTCAAGATTTTATACAAGTAATTATCAATTCATTTTGTTCTAAAATATAATGTTAAAGTCATTTTTAGCTCAACTTATTAATAATATGTAATATTTTGATCATTTTTAGTCTAATTTATTTATATTATTTAATATCCGATTAAAATATGAGTTTGATTTGAATCCTCCATATGTTATCCCATAGATATGATCCGATCTGATTTCGATTGTAAACAAATCAAAATTTGATATGTCTATCCGATTGGATCCGATCAATCTATAGCCGTAAATCTATATAGCCATTCCGACTTCGAAATATTAAGGCCTCATTTGGCGTGTCTTTCCATGTGGTCTGTTGTTTATTTAGAACTTGAACCCAATAGACTACATTGTGGTCTTTTTCTGTTTGGCTCGCAGGAGATCAGAGATCCAGCCACCAATAGACAATGTGCCAAAAAGATGCGCGAAGCCTGTTTTGGACTATTTTCAAGAAGTTTTAAATGGAGTTTTTCGATTTTTTTTTTCAACTCGTATTTGCATGGAAAGACACACCTTAATCAAACGGTCTTCAAATTGTTAAGATCTTGATGCAAAAACTCACGATATCTTTTGACTATCAAAACTTCTAGAAGATATTTCAAAAAAATGACTTACCAAATAATCCCTAATTTGAATTCTAAAACAGGACCCACCCAAAAAACATCTCACTTGTTTGAAATCTTAAAAACACGACCCGCCAACACACAATTTAAAATTGTCACCGGATATGTATGCCAAAAAATGCAAATATGATCCACCCACCAAATGCGAAACAGTGTATGATTGAAACCCATCTACGAATTACCGGACCCATTTTTATTTATTTATAGATTGGGGCCCACTTTTGTATGGTTCTTCAATTTGTCTAACGTTTCAAATATTATCATTTGATTTTATGCCCATTTTAACTTTTATCTATGGGAAAATTCTCAATTACTACGCATTATGGTCTCCCAACTCTAATTCAGCATCTAAATTTTTAAAACATGTGAATTCAGTATCTACTGTTAACTAGCTGTTAATCAGCCGTGAAGTAGCATTTAAAAAAGACATACATGCCTTTTGAGTGTTGTCTATTTTTCTTTATAAACCATTCAAATATTGACAAAAATTAACAGTCCCAAATCATTGTCTCATCTATCTTGAGACTATTCATTTTTTGTTAATATTTCGATAGAAAATTAGATGACACTCGAAAATCATTTGTGTTTCTTAATGATTAATTAACAACTAGTTAACGGTAGGTACTAGATTAATATGTTTTGAAAGTTTAAATAATGAATTATTGTATTTTAAAATTTAGATATCAAAATGACACTAAACCCAAAATACAATGTACTAATTGAAATTTTTTTCCTTGAAGCAAAAAAAAGACAGAGAGAGTTTTCCCTTATTGTATTTCCAACTTTTTCCCCTCTCTATTCAATCCTGTATCCTTTATTTTCTCTGAAGATATTCAATTCTCTAATATAGTATGGATGAATGGGCTGGTTTCGGCATTAGGGCTGCTAACGGTATAATGAACTCGATATGATTGAAAGGAAAAATTAATGGCGGAAAGACATGTAATCCAAAGAGCTTTGGCCAAGAAAATAAAGAGAAACAAACAGAAAAAAACAAACTAGACATAGCCTGGCTGCGGAGTACAGTCTAAAGAGTCCTTGAGAGAAACATCTGGTAGACAAAAAGGAACTGCAATCGAATCCTTAGAATTATTTTGACCAACTACGGCTAACTGTTTGATATACTTGCAAAAAAAACAAAAAACAAGATTTCACGATGAGCTTCGGGCCAGTTTGGCGTGTCTTTTTAAAAAGAATTTTTGATAGTCAAAAGATGCATTAAGTTTTTGATAGTCCAAAGTTATTTTGATAGTATCATGTCTTTCCGTGTAAGAATAAAACAGGAAAAGCTTCATTTGGAGTTTTTTGAAATAAACCCAAAATGAGTTTTTTATATCTTTTTGGCACTCCATCTTTTGATGGTTAGATCTTCCATGAATCAAATGGGAATAGACCAAAATTCAGTTTGTAAACAATTGAAAGCCCACACAGAAAGATGCACCTGACGGGCCTTTCATTAACATTTCCAACCAATTATCTATACACTAGCACAACACAGAGGCTTAACCAAAAGCTTTCCCACCAAGGTTGGGGCAAAGTGGGCTTAGCACTAGGGACCGTCAATGGATTTCAAAAGTTTAATATCTGTTTTGACTCTAGGGCCCTATTTGGTTCATATAATAGGGGTCTAGAATCGGAATGGTCTATTCCAATTCCAATTGTTTGATTGAGTGGAATTTGAGTTCCATTCCCATTCTTGCTGGAATGACATTCCCCTATCTGAGGGAATGACTATTCCCTGCCCCTCCCTTGGGAATGAAAACCCATTCCTACTGATTCCAACTTTCATTTCTATTATTGTGTGAACCAAATAAACTATAAGAATAAACCATTACCATTCTGATTCTAAAAGATTTTGATTTCGATTCCAGCTACCAACCAAACAGACCCTTGATTTATCCTAATTTTGGATGTTAAAACTTTTCATTCAATCAATAATCATCAAATAGGGTACAAATTTAACCTCATCCCGTTCAATTAAAATTCAAGTATAATAAATTATTATTATTATAAGCAATCAAACTATAATGGGGTAACTTTCTCCCCAAACCCCGATGAAGGCAGAATTTGATTCCAAATATTTCAATAAGTCTTACCAGCAAGCTACTTGTCACCTATTTTACACATTCTCCTTAATGGAAGGCCCCCCCATTCTCGTGTGCTTGCAGATAGCCTGTAGGTTGTAGCTGAAAGCTCGGATCCGTTCATCACCACTGTGTGTAAAATGCTATGGGCATTGCCATTCAGGCAACATTTGTACTTGGATTTGTCTTGAAAAGTGTAAAAGGTAAACAATTCTTCTTCTTTTTCTTATAAGATAGTTAGGTGCCATTAGATATACTTATTCATGTGGTGTATTTGGATTTGACTTTTACCAAAATTTTAATGGGCCCAGTGGGAGGCCCCTGATAAAGTCTAAAATTGAGTTCAAAGTCCAACCCATAAATAGGTCGAATAAAATATTCATAGAATAAATTGTTAAAACTTCACATAAAATTTGATAATTGCAATCACCTTCCTTAAATTTTATGACAGTTGCATGTAAATCTCCTTTGATAGAATTCTTATAAAAAGAGGCGTAAAAATATCTAAAATACTAATGTGATCAGTTTTGATCAAAACGTTTATTTTCCAAATTTTATCCTCATATGAATCCCTATCCCAAATCTTTCCAATCTTATTGTGACAATTTTATCTCATATGAATTCCTGTCACAATATGACAATAAGCATTGTGACAGGGAAAATTGGCGTATTCTTTCATGAATCATGATCGGTCATGTAGCGTTTCGTTCGCATACAGCGCGGCAAGCAGCCAGTCCCGAGTCGTAGCGAGCTGACTCGTATTTTGAATCGCTTTGACATCGCACGTGCGAATTTCGTATTTTGAATTAGGACCCCGACGCCTTCTCTTCATTTTAATTAATCGTTTCGTTGTCGTCCTTCATTGCCACCACCTTTTGCGTAGGACTGGAAAAACCCTCGTTTTTTCCTTCCTCTATGTCGGTTTCCTATCTGACAATTCTTCTGCAACTTCCATCCATTGTTTTCACTCATTCAATTGTTATTTAGAGGTAATTCGGATCTATTTTTCCTCAAATCTGAACGTGGATATTTTTCATTTTTACCCTTCTTATCGAAGTTTCCTTGGCTCACATTCATCAAAATTCACAGCTTTTTAATTTTTGGGGCTTCGTATGATCCTCCTGTACCATTGTACTGTCATTTGATCTAAAGTGTTATTTCATGCTTCTTTTTTTTCCTCGATTCTAATGGATTTTTTGGTTGAACTGTTTTGTCTCCACTTGTACTGCAAATGACCATGAATTCTTAGCTCATTTTTCATCAAATGTCAAAACATTTTAGATTTTTAGGTTCCAGGTAATCTTCCTGTACCGTTCTGATGGTCTTCAATCAGAGATGTTTAATACATTTTCTTGTTTGTTTTAATGTTTTTTTTGTTTAACTGATACTTTTCCAAATCTACTGTAGCAGTGTAACTAATCATTAATTCGTTCTTGTAGCGTTAGCTATCTGCTCGTATTAAGGTGTCTGGACTGAGCTTCGCTGTCATATCTAACTCTTTTGACAGCTCGAGATGGAGAATTCGGAGGCGAAAGTTGCATGTGGGAACTCACACGAGAAAGACTATTTGCAGTGTGTCAGAGTGGCCGTGAATATCAGGCCTCTCATTACTGCAGAGCTTATGATGGGATGTACGGATTGCATCAGCGTCGTACCTGGAGAACCACAGGCATTTCACCAATTTCAATTTTCTTGATCTAATTTGTTCGCCTTTCTTTCTTCTTCTCTCATAATAATCAGAAGGCTAAATGTAGTTATGTAATATGTCTTCTTGATGTTGCTTGGTTGGTTGGTAATCACAGGTGCAAATTGGTTCTCATGCTTTTACATTTGACCATGTTTATGGGAGTACTGCCTCACCTTCTTCCACTATTTATGATGATTGTGTTGCTCCATTGGTTGACGCACTCTTCCATGGCTATAATGCAACAGTTCTTGCTTATGGACAGGTGATATATTTAATTGCTGTTTATACTATTGCCATTTTGTCTATAGTTCCACCCTAGGAAAATTCGTGATGTCTATAAATGTATTCCCTTTGTCCATTATGCAGACTGGTTCGGGGAAGACTTATACAATGGGAACAAATTACACCGGGGAAGCAAATAGTGGTGGAATTATACCAAAATTTATGGAAACTATATTCTCCAGTGTGGAGACAATGAAAGAGAAAATTGAGTTTCTCATTAGAGTGTCGTTTATTGAGGTTAGATACTATTTGACTTCTTTAGTGAGGAGGTAGTTTTGTTTTGTTCATGTGCTTAATTTGTTATATTGCTGGTTATCAGATTTTCAAAGAAGAAGTTTTTGATTTGCTTGATCCAAATCCACCAGCATTTTCAAAAGTTGAAGGAGCTTCACTTGGAAAGCCTGTTGTGCCTGCAAGAGTCCCTATACAAATTAGAGAAACAGCAAGTGGTGGAATAACACTTGCTGGTGTTACTGAGCCAGAGGTTAGGACAAAGGAAGAGATGGCAACATTTTTATCAAGGGGTTCTCTGTCTCGTGCTACAGGAAGTACCAATATGAATAGCCAGTCAAGGTTGGCATCCTTGTTGACTATCAAGATACATTTGTTTATCTTCAAGTATTTATCCATTAATATTCATGTTGTGTCAAAATCTCAAACTGAAGTAGTATGTGCTGATGTGGAATGTGATGACCTTCTAACTCATGTGCTTTCTTTGCATTTTCTGTAGAATACCTTATGGTCATATTATTTTCTTCTTTGCTTTAGTCAATCTCATTTCACCTGATCTTGCACACAACATGCAATAGCTATGTTTCCCCTCAGATAATCTCTTGATCATAAATTAACAATACAACTTGGGTGGGCCTGGACCGAGAGCCAAGGGGTCTCCAGTGCAGTGGAAAATTTTCAAATCAGATTTCATGATTTGCACCCCATTAATCATGTAATTAAAACTTGATTTCGTTTTCTTTATATCTCTGACTGCCAAATATTAAACCAGAATGATTTGGTTATTTTCTTCTCAAACTTTGTTGCTCTGCCTGCAATTTGATATTTAAAATAGTTCAATGTGATTGACAATTGAAGGTTATATCCAACTGTTTTAAATATCGTCCATCATCTTCATCATCTAATCTTTATCCCAATTATATGAGGTTGGCTACATGAACCCTGTTTCACCATTCCATTCTGTTTTAAATGTTGATCATCACTTATTCCTAGATTTGTAACCTGTGTTACTCAGGTATGGCAAGGACATTGTTGAAGAAGATGTCAAATGTAAAACTTACCCAAAAGATTGAAATTCCTGACAAGATATGATACCCATGTGCAGATATCTGGTCATTGTAGTTGCTAATGAATTTTTAGAATTTGGGACATAGTGCAATTTCCTTTTAGGGAGACCCAGAAGTCACAGTTCATTTTGGCGTTATGCATTTATCAAAATTTCAAAGTTCCATATTTCATAATCATTTATTACATTTTTTTTCACAATTATTTATTTCTTTCCATTACCAACTGTTTGTATTGGCATAGCCAAATTGTTTTTGGGTTCACACGTTTTTTTTTTCTTAAACAAAACAGCCACCAAATATATTAGTTACACAACTTACACTGCAGAACAGGGTTTGTGTATAACACATATGATCAAATGAAGAAAGGAAGGTTAAATATTCTGTGTAAACCAAATGCACCATGCCTTGGTATTTCGTATTAGTAATTCTTTACAATTCATAATTGATTGACATCACTTATCTATGAGGAACAGTAAAGTGGATGAACCATACTATATTTTATCCCAGTAATGCATGTGAAACATACTATGTTTTCTCCCCCTTCTCGACCTCCTCCTCCTCCTCCTCCTCCCTCCCTCCCTCTCTCTCTCTCTCTATCCCTTTCTCTCTGTTTGCATACTATATTTAACAAGTAATAGGGATGATTTGTCCATTTTAATATACAAGTTATGTAAAAGTTTTTTTTTTCCTTTTTAGACATTGACCATCCTTAGAGTTAGACACTCATCATGTTTTGACTTTTCCAATTTTATTTTTTATTGCATTTTATTCCATGATATCTTGTTTCCATTATTTTTTGTTCTAGTCGCTCTCATGCCATCTTCACAATAACTATGGAGCAAAAGAAAATCAGTAGTGCATTGGTAATCGATGATGATGTTGGTGACGATATTCTTTGCTCAAAGCTTCATTTAGTGGACCTTGCTGGTTCTGAACGTGCAAAACGAACAGGAGTAGATGGTTTGCGCTTCAAGGAAGGTAATTGCAAGTTCAAGTATAAGGAGCCTTAATTAATCAGTTACCCTTTTGGTAATTTGTTGACTTATGGAGTATAACTTATATGCGGAGATAGGTATTCATATTAACAAAGGATTACTGGCTCTTGGCAATGTGATAAGTGCTTTGGGCGATGAAAAAAAGAGGAAGGAAGGAGGACATGTTCCATACCGTGATAGCAAGTTAACACGCTTATTGCAGGCAAGAGCCACGAGACCACTAATTGCCTTTTCTTTTGTTCTAATAACCAATGACTTGTTTAAGTTGTCTTAGTTGTAGTTTTCTTGAAACTTTTACCCTTTTATGGTTTTCCAAATAATTAACATGACCTATGCTGTATATTATGGCATCCTAATCATTGTTTAGTTAATGTTTCATGATCCTAAAGTTATAAAGAACTAATAGGCATGCTTGTACAAGATTGCATATTGTGATATTAAGGCCTTTTTTCTCCAAGTTTTGTATCTAGTAAAATGCGTAATTCAAAATTACATCAATCCCGTGTGAATTATTATTGAAGGAATCAAAACATAAAAGAAGATTCTAAAAATAGTATTTTTTCCTTTTTCTAAAAAAAATGTGCTCATAGAGTAGGGCATCCACAAGCAGATGAATGGAATTTGAATTGTATACTTAAATTTTCAAACAAAAGTGATCGCATATTACATTTGCTTCAATACATGACCAACCTATACAATGAAATTATCTCTTCCTTTTGAACTCATTTTTGATATTGTAGTGAAGTAGTTGCCCCATCTCATATCTCCATTTCCAATGCTAGACTTGGAGTATTGTATATGTTGTTAGTCCTCATTTTGTCTTGAGAATTCTTCTATCTGATTGGAGGTGGCTGTTATTATAACCAATATCATCAAATCCACTCAACAACATTGGTAAGGCATTTCCTTAGCTGATTGAAACAGAAATTGACTTGCCTAATTGGTGTGGCACTGGTGAGTTCAGCTCACCTTAGGAGCCTATTCGAGGGGCTTAGCCTCCTAAAACAAAAAGAGAGAGAGAGAGGGTAATAATTTCTTTCATGTCATCTGAGATCAACATGCCCCCTTAGATAGTGGGTGGCTACTACAAATTATTCTAACTAATTACGCCAGTACCGAATATTCTAACAAACTACAGGTAGGTGCTAGGCGCTGGGCGTGGCTGACATGGCCTAACCAATAATTGCTGCATGTGGACATCCCATCCTTTTCTTCTTATGTCCATAGACCCTCTCGATGGGAGGTCTAGGCTTGGCATGCCCTAGTGATGGGCCCGGGCTTCCAATAAGGTTCACATCATCTCCTCCCCCCTTCAGATCGACCTTGGCCTCAATGTCTAGATGAGGGAACCGATTTTGGAGCTGCCAATATGGCCATAACCTGCTATGAATCTTCGGTAATAGCCGGCTAGGCCCAAAAATCCCCTTAGGGCCTTCATTGAATTGGGTGTAGGCCAGCTAATCATGCTTTGGATCTTGTTCGTGTTGGCCATGACTTGGCCTGAAGAGACCACATGCTCCAAATAATGGAACTGAGTTTGCTCAAAGGTGCATTTGGACCGTTCTGCAAAGCAATTGTGGGCCTTCAGGATCTCTAAGGCTATGACTATATGGTTAAGGTGGGACTCTCAATCTGGACTGTAGATAAGGATGTCATAAAAAAAACCAAGATGAGTCATCGTAAATAAGGGTGGAAAATGTTGGCCATGATGGCTTGGAAGGTGGATGGGGCGTTGGACAATCCAAAGGGCATAACAGTAAACTCATAGTATCCGTCATGGGTTCGAAAGGCGGTCTTATACACATCATGCTTGTGAACTCGTATATAATGATAGCCAGATCTTAGGTCCATTTTGGAAAAAATTTTGGCGCGGTCCAGCTCGTCCAATAGTTAATCAATCATGGGAATGGGGAATTAGTCCTTTACAGTGATTTGGTTTAAACCCTATAGTCAACACAAAACCTCCAGGATCCATCCTTCTTCTTCACCAACAGAACCGAGGAGGAAAAGGGGCTGTTGCTGGGCTGAATGAGCCCCTTCTCCAAAAGTTCTCCCACTATTTTCTCTATCTCAGTCTTCTTATAATGGGGATAACAATATGGTCGCACATTAGCGGGTTTGAATTTGGGTATCAAGGGAATGTGGTGGTCCTAGCTCCAAGTTGGGGGCAAGTGTTGAGGTTCACCAAAGACTTCGGCATAACGGTCTAGTATTTTATCGAGGTCTCACAAATCCTTCGGACTGGCTGCCAGTCCAATTCACTTGTGAGGGAGGGGTGTGTGGGCTTTAAGCCCATTCGCAATAGTATTGGGTGAGAATGTGAGATGCAACATCACACAGTTTTAGAAAGGCCCGCTCTCCTTCATCAGTGGGCCCACTTGGTTGGTGACCTTGCAAGTGGCATGGCTTCCCGTCTAAATGGAAATCCATGGTCATAATTGACCAGTCACATAAGGTTGGGCCCAATTGGCGTAGCCATTGGATTCCTAGGATCACATCTCTACCCCATTGAAGTCCAAGGGATGTAGGTCCAGTATGAATTGGTGCCCATGTATGAGTAGTTTTTCACCCTTACATACTCCTTCACAATGTATTTTACTCCCATTTGCCACGTGTATTGCAAAAGGGTGAGTGTAATGGATGGTCATACCTAGCTGTCGATAGAGGATGTGGGAAATGAAGTTGAGCGAGCTTCCACTATCAATAAGAATGTATATTCTTCTCCAACATAATGTTCCAATAACTCTCATGGATTGGAATGAGGCCCCACCAGTCAGGGCCTGTAAGGATATCTCTGGAATCCCCTTGTCGGCGTCACCATCTCTTGAGGTTTCTTTGTCAAGCTCGGCTTTTGCTAACTCTCCTTTTGGATCATCCATGTGCAGCAAGAAGAACTGCTGGGCCTTGCATCGATGTCCTGGCCCAAACTTTGCATTGCAGTTATAGCATAATCCCTTCTCATGTTGGGTCTGCATCTTAGCCCATGAGAGTCGTTTGAAGGGTACTACGCTCCTTGATGCCAGGTTCTTCCCAGACTCTATTAACGATCGACTAGCACTTGCCTCCGCTGTGGGCCGAGGCAGAAGCCCCTCAACTTGAGGTAGGGTTTTCAATAGCGGTCCATTGGGTTGGGTTGCCTTCCTCGTCCGGTCCAATCTTTCCTCATGTAGCCTAGCCAGCCTGATCGTTGCAAGTAAGGAAGTTGGTCGCAATACCTTGACTTCCAAGTGAATGTTGTCCCTCAGCCCGCTGATGAAGTTGTTGACCAAGCATGGACCCTGATGGCCAATTTCTTGAACTCCGCCTGATAATCCTGCACGATCCTGTCTATTTGAGTTTGGATAGGATCTCGTCGTAGTTTTCGTAGCTCATTGTACTGAAACGTACGTAGAGTGCTCCGGTGAAGTGGGGCCATGAAAATCTGGGGGTGAGTATGTTGGAACCACTGGTACCAGAGTATAACATCTCTGTCCAAATGGATGGAGGCTATGGAAATTCTTTGGTGATCAGGAACCGCATGATATTCTAAGTACTGCTCTGCCTCGAATATCCAAGGAATGGGATCTCCTCTTGCGTACGATGGAAAGTTGATTTTGGTCGTCCATCCCGGCCATGGTCCTCCTCGTTGTTGACTGCCTTGGCTGGACTCCTCTTGGTCACCGTCCCTTCCGCTTGTCACCGAGCGGTCTCTCAAAGATATGAGGGCTGATAGGGCCTCCTTCATATCTGCAGCCATCTGGTGTAGACCGACCTCTAGTCTATCCACCCGATCATCTACCGAAACCACTAGAAATGGTGAGTTCAGCTCACCTCAGCCTCTTGAAATTGGGGGGGGGGGGAGGGAGAGAGAGAGAGAGAGAGCTTAGGGGGTGGTGATTTCTTTCATGTCATTTGAGATCGACGTGCCCCCTTATATAGTGGGTGGCTACTACAAATTATTCTAACTAATTACGCTAGCACCGAATATTCTAACAGACTACCGGTAAATGTCAAGTGCTGGGTGTGGCTGACGTGGTCTGACCAATAACTGCTGCATGTGGATGTCCCATCCTTTTCTTCTTACGTCCATAGACCCTTCGATGGGAGGTCTGGGCTTGGCATGCCCCATCAGGCACCATGATTCTTCTTCCTCCATTCTGTATTAAATGGTTCTGTATCCTTTTTTAAAGGATAGACTATCAAATCTTTTCTCATTGCCTAAAACCTATTTTCTGTTTTGCCTCTCATTTGACCTTTTGGAACCTTCATCTTGTACCAAATAGTTCTTCATTGCATTCTTCAGTTTTTTTCAATAATATATGGCTGAAACATTTAAATCAGCTCTCTCACATCTTGTCTGTTATTGATGCCTCCTAAGTTCTCTTCAAAACAATAATTCCAAGTTCATGTTTGGAGAGAAGAGAGATCTTCGTATGGTGTTCATTGATCTAGAGAAAGCATATGATAGAGTATATGTCCTAGGTTTCCAGGTCAACAATTTATAGAAGACTCTAATCATTTGAAACATTCCTTTTTTTTTTCACTTTTGTACTAAAAATCAATAAAAACATCAAACAAGCAAATACCATGATCTAGGGACTGCCCCCCTTTTTTTGATTAGCTAATACAATTTTACCTTCTCTAAAAAATGTCATAAAAGTTTAGTGTAGGTCTCTTAGTCAAAGAATAAGAGAATTTGAGACATTTTACGAGATGTTAAGAAGATTGTAGATCAGGTTATTCCCAACCCAAGCCAAAATCAACTTCAGGTTGGGTTGGGTTAGGTTAGGGTTGAAGGATTTTAGATTGGTTTAGGGTTAGGGGTTGGGGATTCAAAACCTTGGGTTGGACTAGCATTGACAACCTGACCTAAGTCACCTAACTTGGCCCAACTTGCACCTCTAGTGGAAAATGAATGTCTATGGAATTTCTTAGCTATGAATTTTATCTAATCCTCACCAAGCAAGGGGTGAATAGGGAATCTATATTTTGGGATAATTTTTAACTTTCCTCCAATGTACTTTGTTGGTGGGGAGTTAAGACATTTTACCTCCCCCCTCTTGTTGTAATTAAAGTTTCACATAGTTTCACATCATTAACAAAGTTTCTTGTTACTGATAAAGAAAAAATCTAATCCTCTATATTATACCTAAAAGAACACTTCCATATATTCTGTCATGGTTATACTTGTTTAAATTTTAAATCCTTTTGCCTCTCTGTGTGAGCCTTGGCACAATGGTTGGGTTGCTCCATTGTGACCTTGGTGACCAGGGTTCAAATCTTGGCAACAGCCTCTCTGTATGTGCAGGGGTAAGGCTGCGTACATCTGTCCCTCCCCAAACCCCGCATTGGTGGGATCCTCATGCACTGCACTGACCTTTTGCCTCTCTGCATATTTATTGGAATTTACACCTTATTATTTTTTCACATTTCATCAATCATAATCACGACAAACAGCATGCTTTGCATTACCTTCTGTATTGCTAGCCAACTAATTCATAGCCAGTTTAAAATGACATCTTCTTGCTTGTGGAAAAAGGAATGCCTCTTTCAGGTATTTTAAGTTCTAAAAAATTAAATCTTCAACTAGCAGTATTGTTTTGCTATAGCTCCATTTTATGCTGTATAGAGCTGGCATAGACCAGATGGTGTTCATATGGACAATCTAGGTAGCTCGCAGTTTAATCAATATTCTGCATTGGCCACATTATATCTTCATGTGGATGAACTAGGGAATATCAACTATTGAAATACTCAAAGGGACGCTTTTAGTGACTTGTCAATTTGTTGTGTGTGCATCTACACTAGTCCTCATCTCTTGTATGGCCACACTGTTTGGGATTCCCATTCTATACAGTTAATACAATATACTTTGCCTTTTCTCAAAAAAAATCTACACAAGTGCTCATACATGCCGTGGCCTTTGTCCTTGTGGACATAATTGAGTAAAAATAACAAATAAATTAAAGGACAAGTAAAAAGCCCATCTAAAAATTTGGCTGATTACGCTTTAGCTTAGCGAAAGATCTTAACCTTTAAGTCCCAAATTATACCAAATTCATTGAGTTCGGAACTATGATTACCGTAATTCTTCATGCATTTTTCCCACACACATTGGGGGTGGAAAATCATGATATCTCTTTAGGCATGAGTGACCTTGAGATTAATTTAATTGTAAAAATCATAACAAAAAAATATTAAGACTAACAGTTATCTTCTGATTGCATCTTTGACTACTGAAGACGATGATTGTTATCTCCTCTTTGAATACATGAAACACAAAAGTGGATGGTTGAATTAATTTATATCAGAAAAAATGATAAATGTTACAGAACAATACATTGAAGATGCTTTCATTTTCTTCAGAATGATATTGGAATTACATTTGAGATTAATCACTTATTTTTCTATGCATTTCCCTTATTATTTCACTGAAAGACTGAAGCTATGTATGTAACAATTAGACAATCAAAACATTAAAGAAGTGTAGTTGAATATGTTGATGTGGCATGTCACATGTATCAGGAGAGGAATCATCAAAAAGATGGTGTAATTAAGCATTGAAGATGCTTTCTCTTTCTTTAGAGGAATGCTGGAATAGGTAATAGCTCCAATAAAAGGGTATGTTGATGGTGTCTTCTTGTTGTTGTTGGAAGTGTTAGTGCACCAATTTGTATTGAATAAGGACGCTGTTGAAGTGTGGATGCTTTCCTTTGACAGTGTCCACAACTAAAACAGTATCAGCTGGTGGTTATACTGTTTTGTGTGTTTCAAATGCTGGTAAGAATATAATAAATGTTCATTTGAAAATGATCAGGCTAAATGGAAGTAAAAAGATACTGGGCTTACTTCTTGTTGGTTTTTCAACTTTGCAGGATTCTCTTGGAGGAAATAGCAAAACAGTTATGATTGGTGAGTTGCCTCGCATATGTTTTTTTATTTGACTTAATTGAGAAAGAATAACATTTTCATCTGTTACAGTTTCACCTTTGCTTGCTCACAATCTGTTGCCTATTTTCCCTTTTATTAAATTATATATATTTTATTTTGTTCTAGCTTGTGTTAGCCCTGCTGATACAAATGCTGAGGAAACATTAAACACCTTGAAGTATGCCAACCGGGCTCGCAACATTCAGAATAAGGCCATTGTAAGTTAACTTTCAAGTTTTAAGACATTATTTTTCTCCCATTTTCTGCCTGAACTATCAAAGTTAACTTGTCTTGTTGCAGGTTAATCGTGACCCAGTGGCTGCTCAGATGCAAAGGATGCGGAATCAAATTGAACAGTTGCAGACTGAGCTTCTCTATTTCCGTGGTGAAGGGCGTACACCTTTTGGAGAGCTTGAGGTATAAAAAGTTAAAAACCATAAGATAGAGTGTTGTTAGGTGCCATTTTCTTTTTGTGGGAATCAAGCTTATGAAAGAAATATCATTTTTTAAGGTTCTTAAACAAAAAATCTCAGTACTTGAAGCAAGAAAAGCAGAACTTCATCAGGAGCTTCAAGAATGTCGAAATACTTGCGATCATTTGGCACAGCGTGCTATTGATGCTCAGGTTTGTCTAATTTTCTGCATTATTGCAATACTTATGCAAGTTAGCAATATTTTTGTTCACATTTTAACATTTCCAGGTCTACTTATAAGATCTCTCATATTTGAGTGACCACCATAGGTTGAAAAGGATAAATTGATCATGAAAATTGAATCAGCTAGAAATGGAAAATCTTGGAATGAGATTGACTGTGGTGATATAAAACAGGTTTGAGATTTGCTCATTTATTTAACTGTTGTAACTTTCTGATAATCACTAATTTGTAGACATGCTTATCTTTCCGTATTATTCTTTTTGCAGGAGTGTGATCTAATGAAGAGTTATGTGTCAAAAATTCAAGAACTGGAAGGGGAGCTGTTGCGCCTGCAGAATCTGAACAACCGTAGCAGTAGTCGATTTATAGATTGCCTTGACCTAGAAGATGATGGGATGAGATCTAAAAATGCCTACCTTGCTAGTCTCCATGACATTCCATCTGTTTGTGATGGTAAAGCCATTGAGGTTTCTGGTGAGCCCCTTAGTTTCATGGTGTTGCATCAATTTATTGTAGTTACCCTTTATTGCTTGTTTTATTGCAGAAAACTAAAGTTTTCAGCTTTGTAAATGTAACATTTTGAAGTTTTAGCTGTAATTTATTGATATCATATTGCCAATAATCAATGGCTTTTGCTGGAAGCTATAGTTGCTAGAAAGTAGAAACCAAACTGTCTGACATGTGTAATCTTATCCTTGAGTTTGTTGATCAAATTTTAAGTCATTATTCATTGGTTGGTAGTGTACATTGTGATGGTATGGTGATACATAAAAGGCAGAACTTTGATTATAATTTGCCCCATTTAGTGCTCTCTCTCTCTCTCTCTCTCTCCCCTCCCTGCCCTCCCTCTCCTTGTGTTTTTGTGGTATCTTGGTGGAAAGTTTTTCAAAGCTTGAAGTTCTTAATGAAATGCGAGTGATTTCATTTGGATTCATATGCAGATGAGATTTATGAAGTGGAAAAGGTGTTGGAACGTTCTTCTATTAAGAATAAATTAGACAGGGAGCTCCAAGAATTGGATAAACGACTTGAACAAAAGGAGGTGAATGCCTTATTTTCTTAGTAGTAGGGCAATTCAATTCAATTTTCATGTTTTATTGCACAAGGTGGTCTCATCCAGTAATTGTTTAGAATGGCTGAATCCTCTATCAGTAGCTTTAGGTGGTTATTTGGTTTTAGGTTAGAGTATGGTATTTTAGCATACTTGGTCACCTTGACTATATGTTTACTTAGAGATGAAATATAAGGAAATCCCATGGTTTTAGATATAGCATGTGAATTTATGGGTACAACCAATTTTAAAATTTCTCTACCTTTTACATAGTTTTTTAAATTTTTCTTGGTTGGCTTAGATTAATTGATTTTTCCCTAAAGCCCCAATCAATTATGTAAAAATATGCACTAGAAATTGGGTTTTCTTTGCCTTTTCTTTTATCATAGACAATATGGTGAATTTTGGCTCCTGAGTAGATGCCATTTATTATATACATGGAGAAATAAGCTTTGACTTGACCATTACTGTAATGAATAAAAATGATAGCAAATACTGGAAGAGCTAATACTGATGCATTTAACACGTTTCTATTCTTGTTCATGTGGTTCCTTCATTCATATTGCGAATCTTTTTCCTGTTCAATGAAGGCTGAAATGAAGCGGTTTGCAAAAGTTGATACATCAGTCTTGAAACAACATTATGAAAAGAAGGTTCAGGAGTTGGAGCAAGAAAAGAAAGCTTTGATGGTAAAGTTATTACTGACAATTACTTTGTCATTGATGACTCTTAATAGTTTTTCCTGCTTATGTTTCTTGTCATTTTACAGAAGGAGATTGAGGACCTAAAGTTCAACCTTGCAAACATTTCATCTACTTCAGATGATGGTGCTCAGAAATTAAAGGAAGAATATCTTCAAAAATTGAACATTCTTGAAGCACAGGTCCATCTTCAGTTTCTTTATCCTTGTTAACTTCTTAATGTTGCTGTAAGACTAACCACTTCTTATTTTCAGGTGTCAGAGTTGAAGAAGAAACAAGATGCTCAATCTCAACTCTTGAGACAGAAGCAAAAAAGTGATGAAGCAGCAAAAAGATTACAAGAAGAAATTCAAAGAATAAAATCTCAAAAGGTGCACACTTTATGCAACATGTAACATACCCAGTTTATAAGATATCAAACAAGGTCTTGTAATCATTTTGGTATTCTTTTTTCAGGTCCAGTTGCAACATAAAATCAAGCAAGAATCTGAGCAGTTCAGGTCATGGAAGGCATCACGTGAAAAGGAAGTCCTTCAGGTATCTGCATGTTACCTAACTTTTGGGTTCTTGGGTGATCTAATGATATTCCTTTTTTTTCCTTTTATTTAGATGCAGACCTGGCTGGGTTGAAGTTGGTTAATTTCATAGAGGGCTTAAACCCGAACTCTTTAAATGGTTGTTACCATGTCCATAATGAAGGCATGATTAGGTGTACTCTAAACATGTGCCATCAATTTGTCATGCATATTTTTGTGGTTTTCTTTTTTCTTTTTCCTTCTTAATCATGTTATTAATTAAGGGTTTTGGGTTGATTTTAAGGGTTGAGAATCAGCTGCAAGGGTCTTTAGCCAAAAGTATGTGGTATCCAATCAAATCTAAATGCATGCCCTAGAATAGCTACACTTTTGCCCCGAATTCACATCTGCACCCCACAGAGCGAGCACCAAAAATGCCCCACAGCACATCCAACCGTGTATTGGGAACACCTCCCAATGACAAGTACGAGAGGTGTTCCCAATGCATGTTTAGATGTGCATGTGGGGCGTTTTTGGGGTGCGCTCTGTGGGGTGTAGATGTGAACTCTTTTGCCCCTATAGGACCTTGATTGTTTTGTAATTTCTTAATTTGTGATGGGTCAGGCCCTTATGTTCATTTTTTGGCCTACATTAGCCTTCCTGAAGCTCAACCACTATGTGGCCTTAGAAGATCATACATGAATAACATCTTATTTTATTCAGTTGTTGGATTGATTCTTGGTCCAACCTGAACTCACTATGAAAAGAAGGCTCAAGTTGGGTTAGGTTGATGCCTTGGACAACCTCAGCCAACCCAAACCCAATGTGTCTTGTATGTTATGTCTGATATATGTATTGATTAATGTATATAAGTATGTTTACATGAGAGGGACGAAATAGGATACTCAAGGGTGTTTTTATTGTAAAACATTACTGTAATATGATACCTATGTATAATATGTCTGCTTGCATGGATATGGTAGTGCGCTTTTTGTGCATGTGTTTTTAAGTATATTGGATTTGTTTGAAAATATATTTGGGAAAATACCTAAAATTGAGCATAGAATATTTCTTATTTCTTTTAAGTTTGTCAAGTTTATCATCCATTTCTTTGGTTAACAAAGCGAATATGCTTTCCTCCAAGTTTGAAGACTATTTAGAACTATTGCTTTTTCCTAACATCTACTTGTTTTATACTCTTAAAGTACAAAAATGCTTTTTAGTTATGACTGGCATTGATAATATTCGAGCATGATAGTGTGGCATATATATTTCTTTATTATGTCATGATTATACACTTAAAGTTCTCATTATAGTGTATTTTTTGTTTCAATTAATAGCTCAAGAAGGAGGGGAGAAGGAATGAGTATGAACTGCATAAATTATTAGCTTTGAATCAGAGGCAAAGGATGGTAAATCTGTATTTTCCTAAGATGTCATGTAAATCTTGGAAATATTTGATTTTAGATATTCATTTTTGTTTGTTCACATCAGGTTTTGCAAAGGAAAACTGAAGAAGCTTCTTTGGCCACAAAACGGCTAAAGGAGCTATTGGAAGCTAGGAAAGCTTCATCACGTGAAGTATCTGGTAGGGAGAATTATTGCTTTGTGCATTTTTTTTCGTTTCCCTACTGTAATTGTAACTCTTGGATATGTTTGCATAGGTTCTGGAAATGGCAATGGTCCTGGAATTCAGGTATGGTAATGAACAAGGGGGAAGGGGAATTTAATGAGAATACCTGATTTGGTTTTCACTTTGTTTTGATAGTTGCATGGGAAAATAATGTACTTTTATACATGGATTTTTTTTATTCTCTTCTTGAAGTCATGCATTGTTTGTTAAAATGCTAACATGCATATATATATATATATATATATATATTTTAAATTCAAGGAGAAGGCATTGATGCAAGCAGTTGAACATGAGCTAGAAGTCACTGTGCGAGTCCACGAAGTCCGTTCAGAATATGAGCGACAAATGGAAGTGTAAGTCCTGAATTTAATATTTACCAGGAACTCAAACAAACCAAACATATATGCTTAACAGAAGCATAAACCACTTTCTACACTACCAACTTTACCTCTTGAATGGATAAATGAAAATTTGTTTGTGCTTATGCATTCTCTAATATGCACCTCACTCTCCTCCAATTTAAAGTTGGACTAGTTGGATAGCCATAGATCCATATTTCTTCATGCCCCTTATTTAGTTATTCCTATTTTCATCAAACCTTACCAAATCATTGAAAAATGATGCCAAGGGCTGTAGATATAAAATAATTGAATGCTTATGCATGTTGACAACAAAAAAGTTCTAGAGCACTCGTTTTTTAGTTAATACATATTGTTTTGTTGATAGAGAAGTTGCATAAATTTCTTCTAAAATTCTGGTTGTTTGCTTGCTGTCAATTGCCTTCAGGATGTAACTTTTTATAATTTAATTTCTATTATGCTATTAGGAGAGCTGCCATGGCAAAGGAAGTAGCAAAGCTAAAGGAAGAAGCAGAATTTCTGAAACAGAAAAATATGAGGTGAGTTGCCTTTCTATGCTTTGTATAGTGTGCTTGGTTGTAAACATGGTTGTCAAGGCGGCACCTAGGCAACAAGGCGCCCTTGGAGGCTCACCTCGCCTAATCGCCAAGTAGTTTTCTATAGCGTGTTATAAAAAACTTTTATATTCTTAATTTTTTGAGGTTATAATTATAAAATAGACATTTTTAAACTAAAATATTCATTTTGTGTGTTTATATACTAATTTCTTTTTATTATTTTCTTATTTGTTAGAGTTTAATCAACACAAACATTGCTAAATGCTGTATTGAACCCTCAAAGACTTCAAGACCTGAGCCAATAAGCAAGGAAGAACATAAAATATTGTCCAATCAACACATTTTCTTATTTTTCTTTACTAATTTTGTGTGTTCATATACTAATTTCTTCTTCTTCTTCTTCTTCTTCCACCTTTTATTATTTCTTATATACTAATTTTGTGTGTTTAATTTTCTTTTCTTTCTTCTTTTTCTTCTCATGAATATGTTGGAATTTGTTGATTTTCTATACTTTAACTTGAAGTTTATACTTTTCTTATGAAAATTATAGATATTTATTAAGGAAATATGATTATGGAACCTAGGGAACTACCATAGGATACATGTTTTTGCTTAAAAAAATCCATCGCCTAGGCAACAAGGCACCCCCCTGCCGCCTAGCCTCGCCTTGGCGCCTTGAAAACTATGGTTGTAAACTTATTTGCTTCTACATTAAGTGGTCTTGATTATATTCTTGTCTAAAAAAAATTTGTTTTGTGAAAATGGCAACCATTACAGTGACTGCTCTCAGACAATGTCTCCTGGTGCAAGAAATTCAAGGATTTTTGCACTGGAAAATATGTTAGCTACTTCTTCTAGCACCCTTGTGTCCATGGCCTCACAATTATCAGAAGCAGAGGAGCGTGAACGTGTCTTTAGTGGAAGAGGCCGTTGGAATCAAGTACGGTCCATTGATGAAGCCAAAAATGTAATGAATCATCTGTTCAACTTAGCATCTTCTTCAAGGTATTTATCTATTTACTTATAACTGATCTAATCTGAAGAGAAGTTTTGATACGATTGTTCTTTTTTTCTTGATTTATGACCTATTATTTGCAATTAGATCATCTTACCTAGTAGTAGACATTTTCCTTGTTGCATGTTGGTGTCTTTCTTGTAATCTTGTTATAACTAGAAAATAAGGCTTTGTTAGAGGGAGAATGACGATTCAGCCTAGGGTCAGAATTTGTAGGCTCAAAGTACTGTTGGGGTAGGTGCCAGCTTGGAATTGATGCCAATTCACGGGCGGGCATTGGTGCATAGAGTGTGGGTTGTTGCCATTTTGAATGTTTATAGCTCTGCAGTGAAAATCAGGAATCTGCATTGGGCCTGTCCGTACTTTTCCGTTTGTTAAATGCCATAAAATTGGAGATGAAGAAAGTAAGGAGAGGGAACATAGGTTTTTGGAAAAGAATTAGCCAGATCAATTGACCCATCAATGGAGCATAGATGTTGATCATGCTCAACTTGCCCGAAATACATTGAAACTTAGCTCTGACAATATCCTTAATTAGAAAATCAGCAAGTTGGTCTTCAGGTTTACAAATGGTAGGCATGTTTTTTTGGTAAGCAACTCTTTCTTTGTGAAATGTCTATTAGCCTCAATATGTTTGGCCCTATCATGGTGAACTTGGTCATGGCTACATTTATGTCTGCTTTATTATCACAGTACACCTTGTATGACCATTCACAAATATGCGGAGTTTTCCCAATAACAACTCAGATACACTATGAGCTATTGCTTGTGTTGATTTAACAATCGAATGCACAATAACAAATTTACTTCTTACTCTTTTTGAAAGATTTCTACTAAGGATTGCTTGTAATCTAGTTCATGAAAACAATTGGCATTGGTATATTTTTTCACTTGAATATAACCATGATTTGAAAACAAAAATCCTTTGTCTGGAGAAGATTTTAAGTATTTGAGAACTCTCTCAACAACTTCTAGATAATGGATCTTGGGAGGATGCATATAGCAATTATTTATAATTTTATACCCACAATACAAGCTATGTCAGGCCTGGTCAAGGATAAATAGAGAAGATTGCCAACAAGCCTCCAAGACTTCTATCTATTTTCTAACAATTCCCCTTCACGAGTATTGAGTTTATGGTTTGGATTTAAGGCTTGGATCCCAGTTTTCATGTATATTTCAATAGATCTAAAATTTACTTCTTTTGTGAGATGAAGATAACCTTCCTTGATTTGGTTACTCCAAGTGGGTAATTTCACTCACTTGTTTTTTTTTTTTTGGTTAGCCTCATCAAGCCCAACGATTTTGGCACAGCCTTATTAACATGGTCTGAGCCAAAAGAAAAAGAATACTTAGTTCAGTTGGGAAACTAGCAAGTTTTTATTAAATTAAAGATGTGTCTATTTTTTATTAAATTAAAGATATGTCTATATGTTTATTTTCAATTTGCGTTAGACATCTGGTTTTCTTCTTTTTCATGATGCAACTTGAAAAGCTTACTTTGTTATTTCATGATGTGAGAGTTGAGACTGATTAGCAACTGGTGAGAATGAAGGTTGTGTTAAAGTAGGACCTTGAGAGCTTCTATAATTGCTTCATTGTTCCTTTTCTATTATTAGGTGTCAATTGCGAGATAAAGAAGTAGACTGTAGAGAGAAGGATGATGTAATACGAGAGTTAAAGGAAAAGGTTGTCAGACTCACTAATCTGGTTAAACAGTTAGAAGTACAAAAGGCAGAAATTCTTCATCAGGAAAAGTTGCAGGTCTGTGGAATATATCATTTTTTAATCTTTTCAGATGCCTGTCAATTAACTTTATTTTTCTTAGTGTTGAATTAATTTATATGCATCAATAGCAGATGATTGTTCATTTACCGCCACTCCCAAACCATCTTTTTCATCATTTCATATAACTTGACTTCAACACATTGTTCTAAACTTCTAATTTACATTAAATGATAATTTAGGTATATTTTTTGTTCCAACTTTAATAAAGTGAGGAAAAAGTGAAGAAAAGGATAGAAGAAAGAAAGAGAAAGGGAAGGGAAAGAGAAGGATAGGAGAAGAAAAGAGGGAAGACAAGAAAGGAGAAATCTGTTCTTTTTTTCCTTACTGTCGACCCAGGTTGTATTAACATTCTATTAAGGCTGAAATGACTACAATACCCTTAGGAAAATTCCAGCAGATATAAGAGAGAAAGAATAACATGAAAATGACAATACTGCCCCTGTTAACTACTTCTAACAATTCTGACATTTTTCATAGTTAGTGTTCGATTTTGAAAGATGCTCCTCTCTATTTTCTTGTAGTGAATTCAAGTTTTAGGCACTCAATTTGTCTAATTATTTAACTGTTGATGCAAAGCAGACCACCCTTTGGTTGCTTTTAGTTACAGTTAATTGCCAGGTGAAAAATTTTGTAATTTCAATCTATACCAAGTTGTAGATTGTATATTATAGTTACTAATTCTATAAGATATCTCTTTCTTTCTCTCTTTCTTTTTTTTTTTTTTTTTTTAAATGAGAAATTCATCCAGTGTCTTTGGGTAGATCCATTGCTTCTAATTCTACAAGATATCTCAAAACAATTTTTCTGGACATTAGAGCCGTCTTCCCAGGGCTTGGAGTTCTCATGGATTAATCTTGCAACCTCGGTGGTTAAAGAGACCTGGTTCTGTTAATTCAATAGAGGGGAGGTGTGATGAACATAAGAGATTTTTCAATACCATCTATCACCTTAAGGAATTCGATAATGGTTTTTTCTCTCATATTCATCATGACTTGAATATCATGAGCTAACACAAAACTATAGTGGTTGAAATAAGATAAAATTCTTTGTTTTTTATTATAGAGAGAGCTGTTTTCCTCAATTTCACATCTTTCCTATATAGAACATATTTCACAATTGAACTTAAACAATAAAAGTTGAACTTAAAGGTGACCCTTTATATAATGCGCAATACACTTTTTAGACATTTAGCTGATGTAATATGGAATATATTAAGCATGAAATAAAATCCAATGCATTATAAGTGACACTTCTTGGATATGTCTTGTATGGTAGGAACTAGAAAGGTTACCAAAATCAATGTGCATGTGTGTAAAGACATACATTGATGTGTTAGTTGCCTATGTTTAGGGCTGCAAATGGATCGGATCAGATCTGATATAAGTAGACCCAAATTTGATTTGTTTATATTCAAATTCAAATTGAATCTTATCCATCAGATTTATATTGGATTCAAATCAAATTCAGATTGCAATCGAATATTGAATAGTATAAATAAATTAAACTACAAATGATCAAAGTATCATATAATATTAATAAAATGAGCTAAAAATGACTGATATTATATTTTATGAACAAAATTAATTGAACATTTCTTATATGAAACTTGAACCTATGAAAATTTAGAAAAACACAATATTCAAATAAACTTTACTAATAGATACTGATGAGGGCAGATTTGGCCCTCTAGTGACAGTGCGCCATATGGCGATCCCAGAATCGTCGCATGACACCCCGACATCACCTAGGCGATGACTTGCCTTAGCCAAAATGATGGAGACCTACTTGGAACCATGTCGGATGCGCCTCGCACACCCTGAGGGCGCTTCATCACCACCTCGCCATGGCCGACACCGACTTGTAGAAACCTTGTTAGGATTGGGACGACCACCTTAGGACCAAGCTTGAGACCTTAGCACGAAGGTAGACCACCTGCCAAGGTGTCACCAACCCGACTGAGGTCCAAGTAGAAACATGCATGATGTGGTGGTCAACCTGCCTATACCTTCGCCGACTTGACGGAGACCCAGCTGGTGACCAACCTCCGTCGACCTGATGGAGACCTAGCTGGCAACTTACCTCCACCAACATGATGGAGACCCTACTGGCAACCTACCTCTATCGACCTGACAGAGATCCGACTGGCGACTTACCTCCGTCGACCTAATGGAGACCCAGTTGGCGACCTACCTTTGCCAACCTAATGGAGACCCAGTTGGCGACTTACCTCTGCCGACCTGATGGAGACCCAGTTGGCGACCTACCTCTGCCGACCTACCTCCGCCAACCTGATGGAGACCCATCTAGTAACCTACCTCTGTCAACCTGATGGAGACCCACCTAGTGACCTACCTTCGTCGACTTGATGGAGACCCAACTGGCAATCTACCTCTGTTGACCTAACGAAGACTCGGGTGGCAACCTCATACACAACTTGGGCACCTCGACAGGGCAGCTAGCAGCACCTCGTCTAGGGTCGACCTATGGTACTTCGTCGGTGGCATGAGTGACCTCCTCGAGAACTTGCCGACCCGACTGAGGTCTATGTGGTGACCTGCGAGATGTGCTCGTCGACCTCCTCAGCGTGCAAACGGTTACTCCCGGGTCTCTCAGAAGGCAGCACCCATACCGAATGTTCCAGAGGAAGGCACAAAAGCCTAGTCTGCATGCAAAACTACCTCCGAGGACTTCAGACCGGTCAACCACGTCTTCTTGAAGACCTCGAACGTGGTGCGTGAAGCCCACGCCAAACAACGCCTATATAAAGGTCTCATTTCCAACTTCAAGAGGTACATGCGCAACTTAGTTCTCATAGCTCTCTCGCTCTGCCCACCCCGAGTAAAGCAAGCCACACTTTGATATTGTTTTCTTGCAGCTCGAACAGGTGACCTCATCAGTCTAACCTCTGAGTTGTCCGCCAGTAGGGAGCTGTTAGATCGCACATCATCAGATACAACATAAATTTTAAATGTGTGTGTGTGTGTATACATATACATACATACATACATACATACATACATACATACATACATACATACATACATACATACATACATACATACATACATACATACATACATACATACATATATATATGTATGTATGGGATCAAATTGAATGTGAATTTGGACAATTGGATACTGTTTGAATCCCTAATTGTGTTTCTATGTTCCACATGTAGTTATTAAAGTAATGCTGCTGTACTGTTTATACATTTCTAATATAACAGGATTCTATAGTTGCTATCTTTTTCTTGAAAATCATGCAACATACATGACTAGTTTGTTCTATATGAAATTGTGTTAGCACTTGGTAGGATTTAGGTAGAATTAGTAGGTGTTGGATTTGCTTGTAATTTGGCTGACCATGGCTTGCTCTTCTAAGTTTGTGTGTGTTCTGTTTTTTTGTACCCTATATGATGTACATGGGTCAAGATTTCAGGGCTGTTTAATTATGCTGTATCTATACTTTGGAAGCTCCTATATAATATAAGTATTTGGGATAAGCAAATCTTTCCATTGATTCTGCATGCTAGGTCCATTTTGTTGCCCGAAAATGTACAACTTGAGCAAAAATGCTAGTTCATGGTATAGTGTTTTAAAAGCACAAGGACCTTGTTGTGCCTGAGGTGCAAGGCGAGGCATGCACCTTTTTGTAACAAGGTGCAAAATTTTAAAAGAAGTACAAAAGATGCAAAAAAAGCAGAAAATTTTGCAGAATAAAACAAAACAAATATTAAAATAACATATAAAACATATTCAAGCACTCAACATTGCTAGTACATGAAACTTTCAATCTTTTTTGTTTCTTTCTTAATTACTCTAATTCTGCAAGCTGCTTTGTACCAAGTCCCTTGAGGCAAGCCCAAACAAACCCATATAAGGGTCTTACATTCTTAACCTATACATAAAATGGTTTTATAATTTTAATTATAGTTCTTTGTCTCTTAAAAGTTGTCTTATATTAAGAAAAATGAATGGGAAATATTAGCAAAACCATTTTTTTTTTGTACAGGTAAGAGCCTAACATAGATTTTTTTGTGCTTTTGCCTCAATGAGCGTGGTTGCAGGTCCGGGGGTTCCATGCTTAAAAAACACAAAAGGCACAAATTTAAACAAAGCCACACACTTAATGAGGTGCATGGTGCACCAGGTGCATGCCTAGCCTAGGCACAGACCCATGAAATGTACCTCGCCTGTGTGCTTAAGCGTGCCTTTTAACACACTGACCTAAAACATGTTTCAAAATGTTAGTATTATTAATTTCCTGAAAGTCATTATCCAAATAAAGTGTTGCCCCTTGATTGAAATCTTGCAACACCCATATGTTTCAACCGTTCAGATTTGTTCTTTTAAGCAATGTTTTAAAAACAGACCTAGAGGCTGACCTGCTTTTGCCTCTGGGTCATGGGTCACTGGTTCAACCGTCCAGGTTGAATGGGTCAGACCATGCCATGCCATCAGATCTATATATATATATATATATATATATATATATATGTGTGTGTGTGTGTGTGTGTGTGTGTGTATAAATATGTATTTTATCATTAAAAACGTATAATTATTTTTGATATGTAATATATGTATATATAAATATTATTTTATGTTTAACTTATATTTTTAATTCAGTTTTTTATTTTTTATTTGTAAAAAATGTTAAAATTTGCAATCTGAGGCCCAAAAAAGGTTTTTTCTTTTGGCGAAAATAGTGGGGCAATGTGCCTTTGGTGCCTTGGGATGTATGAATCTCGAAAAATTACTCAAAATAAAAAAGACCATCCCAATCAGACATCGGAGTGCAAAGTTATGGCATCTGGAAGTTTGCACATACATTGAGTGTGCAACCCATGACCTGGTTGAACGGGTCAACGGTTAAACTGCCCATGTCAGATGGTTTTTGACGAAGTCAACATTTTTTGACCAAACAGTGGGTTTCAAAAGAACCAGACCCGAAATCAAGGCTGGGTGATGGTTTGAACGGTTTAACTGGCCAAGTCAGCAGTGGGTTCAAAACACTGCTTTTTAAGTTGAACCAGACAACAAGGTAAATAGGAAAATGATCCTTTTCCTGTTCAATGCCATTTTCCTAGGAAATCTTTTCATTTTCCCTTTTCTTTTACATGCAACGAAACACAATTCTTGTTACTTTTGGAGAATTTTACAACCAATTTGGTTTTAAAGTCATGGACGATGGTCTTTTTCTGGCAAGTATGAGGACTTGCATTGCTTTATACTTCCATATGGAGTTTTTGGAACTGAGTCCATTTTGTTTTGGCACTAGTTGGTTTTTATTTCTTTTATTCAGTAATATTTCTTTCTTCAAATTAAAGAAAATCTTTTGTGATGATAATGATGTAAATGCTTATTTTTCCCCTAATCTACTTAAATTTTTGCATGGTACTGCATATTGTATGTCTTAATTTTATAATGAATCAGGCTATTTGTAGCAACCATATTTTGTGGTTTATATAAGATGATGTTTAGTTTCCTTATTGTTTGGGTAGCACAAGTTATTTATCTCCTCATATTTATAAATATTGACTGATTACAATTGTTATGTCTCAAGAAATAGATTTATATTAAATAAAAAGAATGAATCTCTTGGGTGCTAATTACCATGGCATTGGTAACATTGCACAGGAATGTTTCTGGTGTTCTTGGGAGCAAAGATAGCTTTTCTGTTCCAGAAACATAAGAAATTTCCCATCAGAATGTTACCAAACATTGCCAAAATTACTTATTTTGCATCATGGTTAGTGTGTTTAATGCCAGAAAATAGGTTAGTCTTGTTGACATTTGGACTGCTCCTAATTCTTACCGATAGATGGACCAAGTTATAATAATAACTGAAAAGGAGATCCATGCATCTGCACCATGGAAAACTGTATACCTTATCATCTTCACCTGTAAAGTTGTAATTTTCTCTTACCTATAAAGGATTATCTTAAAATAGAAACCACTATCTGCTGATTTGGTCAAGCTTCTTGTGAAAGGAAGAGGGGAAAGTTGTAGATTTCAGCAATAGGAAGAGAAAGAGGAAGAAAAGGAGAAGAAGGTCAACTAGAATTGTGTATCATAACCCTAGCCGCCAGCCCCTCATTCTATTTATATCTAACTTAAATATGAGATATTACAAAGATGCCCTTAGTAGGGCGGCAACTCAAACTAAATAGTTACAACTCTTTTAAAAATAAAAACTAATGGGCCCAAGGCCCAACAATTTCTTAATTTAAAAGAAAATAAACCAAACACAAATCGGCCCATTCAACACTTACCTATAGCTAATTTACTTTGGTGTGTCCTAACCCCCTTGTTATAGGATCCATACATCTGATGCACATACTGTTCATTGTACATTAATTGTGAATAAACCCTAGTTGTTTCTAGGTCAAAGTAGAGAAGAAGAAAGAAGAAAGAAAAGAGAAAGAAGAAGAAGGAGAGGAGAAGAGTGTTCGGCCTGACTAGAAGAGAGGATGTTCGAAAGTCACTCTCCTAGCCGACCCACTTGACTTTTATTCATGAAAAACTTGAGTTACAAGAAAGACAATTTTGTCCCTCATAGAAGATGGGATACATAACTTAAACTCAGATACAATAGACATTTCACTTTCAATAAGATACACCAGAATGACCAAAATACCCCTGACTCGAGCATTCTAACACAACCCCTCAAGCTGGAAAGTATATATCATATAGTCCCAGCTTGTTACAATCTAATCTATTCTTCCCCGAGACAATCCCTTTGTGAAGATATCTGCCCATTGATTTCCTGAGCTCACATGAGATGTAGTTATTACCCCACTTATCACTTTCTCTCTCACAAAGTGACAATCCACCTCAATATGTTTAGTTCTTTCATGGAAGACAGGATTGGATGAGATGTGAACAGCAGCTTGGTTATCACAGTATAGTTTCATGGGTTTGTCAATTGAGAAATCCATCTTCTGTAGTAGGTTCTTCAGCCATACTAGTTCACATGTGGTATGGGCCATAGCCCTGTACTCTGCTTCCGCACTACTTTTTGCCACCACTGTTTGCTTCTTGCTCTTTCAAGTTACAAGATTGCCACCCAAGAAGGTACAATACCCTGTGGTTGACCTCCTGTCTGATATAGAGCCAGCCCAATCAGCATCTGTGTACCCTACTATCTCAAGAGGTCCTCCTTTTTGGTATAACAAACCACGACCTTGAGCACCCTTTAGGTACCTAACAATTCTCAGAACAGCTTCCTAGTGAGGAACTTGGGGATGTTGCATAAACTGACTCACCACACTCACAGCAAATGATATATCTGGTCGGGTAATGGTCAGGTAGTTCAACTTTCCCACTAACCTTCTGTATCTTCCAGGATCATCAAACTCTTCACCTGCATCCACACTTAACTTGGCATTGAGTTCCATAGGAGTCTCTGCTGGTTTAGCACCTAACAACCCTGTTTCTTCAAGTAGATCAAGAACATATTTCCTCTGACATAGGTTGATCCCCTGTTTTGACCTCGCAACTTCTATTCCTAAGAAATACTTTAGCTTCCCCAGATCTTTCGTATTGAAGTGGTCCTGTAAGAATTTTTTTAGCCTGTCAATTCCATTGCTGTCACTTCCAGTTATGACAATATCATCCACATACACGACTAGCAAGACTTTTCCATCTTTTGAGTTATAGCTAAACACGGAATGATCAACCTGACACTGTTTCATCCCAAAGGCCTTCACCACTTCACTGAACCTGCCGAACCATGCACGAGGAGATTGTTTCAGTCCATAGATTGCCTTTTTGAGCCTGCACACCTTACTAGCCTCCCCCTGAGCATCAAACCCTGGTGGTTGCTCCATATACACCTCCTCAACAAGATCACCATGTAGGAAGGCATTTTTTATATCAAGTTGTAGGAGAGGCCAATCATACATAGTAGCCAATGAGATCAACACCCGAACTGAACCAATTTTAGCCACATGAGAGAATGTCTCCATAGAGTCCACACCATATAATTGAGAATAAACCTTGGCCACTAACCGTGCCTTCAATTGTTCCACACTGCCATCAGGAAGATGCTTCACTGTATAGACCCATTTACACCCAACAATGTGCTTACCAGGAGGAAGGGTGGTGAGTTCCCACGTATCATTATGTTGTAGAGCAGAGAGTTCTTCTTCCATGGCTTGCCGCCACCCTGGAGAGGCAAGGGCTTCCTGTACAGTCTTGGGAATGGGAACCGATGAGAGTAATGATATAAACTTGCAATGAGAAGCAGAAAGGTGAGCAGTGGAAACATAGTCTGAAATGGGATGAGAAGTACAAGTACGTTTACCTTTCCGCAAAGCAATAGGGAGATGAAGATTTGAGGGAGAAGGAGCAGTAGCAGGATCTGTCGGCGAGTGCTGAAGTGGAGGAGGAGCCGAAGCACTTCTGCGAGTATACACTTGAGTAATTGGCGGCCTCTCTGTAGTAACTGGCATATGATGTGCATCTGCAGTAGGAGTGGGAGCTATGGGAAGGGGGTCCACAACCGGAACAGGAAGAGGAACCACAGAGGGAGAAGAAGAGACCCCGGCATTGGAGAAAAAATGAACTAACTCAAAGAAGGTGACATTAGGGCACACAAATGATTTATGAAACTTAGGGTTATAACACTTGTACCCTTTCCGAGTCCTTGAGTAGCCAAGAAAAATACACTTCGTAGCCCGAGCATCTAGCTTGTCTACTCCAGGCCCCAAGTGCTGAACAAAACAAAAACAGCCAAAGACTCTTGGGGTGAGAGGAAAGGGAGACAAAGTGGAGAACAACACGGAGAAAGGGGATTGACTTCCAAGGATTGACATGGGCATCCGATTTATTAAAAAACAGGATGTAAAAACAACATTACTCCAAAAGTGCTTTGGGACATGCATATTGATCATCAAGGACCGAGCAGTTTCAAGAAGATGTCTATTTTTCCATTCAGCTACACCGTTTTGTTGCGGGGTGTAGGCACAAGAAGTTTGATGAATTATTCCATGATGTTCTAGGTATTGCTGAAATGACGAGGAGATGTATTCTTTGGCATTATCGGAGCGAAGTATTATCATATGAACACCAAACTGAGTGCGTATTTCAGCATGAAATTTCTGAAAAATAGAGAACAATTCACTACGGTTTTTCATAAGATAGATCCATGTCATCCTTGAAAAGTCATCAACAAAGATTACAAAATACTTAAACCCATTGTATGACACCACTTTAACTGGACCCCATACATCAGAATGAACTAAAGCAAAAGGACTTGAGACACGACTATCAGTTCTTGGACTAAATGAGACTCGATGATGTTTTCCCAACTGACATGACTCACAATCTAATGATGAAAGATGACTCAAGGAAGGAACTAGCAGCTTCAAAGCCTTGAGAGAGGGATGACCAAGTCTGCAGTGCCATTGGAGAGGAGTAAGAGACGACTGAAAAGCCACTAGAGGACCACCACCATCAAGGTAATACAAACCACTAGCTTCATGCCCTCCACCAATCTTCGTCCCCGTCTTGAGATCCTGAAACACACAAGAAGAAGGATAGAAGGTTACAGAACAATTAAGGGACTTGGTTAATCTATTAACAGACATAAGGTTAAAAGGGAACTTAGGAACATATAAAACAGATGCTAAAGACAATGAGGAGAGATCAACATCACCAACACCACAAATAGGAGATGTAGAACCATTAGCAAGTGTAGCTGTCTGAGATGTGGAGGTGCGAGAAAGGGAAGAAAATACATTAGGAGTCCCGGACATGTGGTCCGAGGCGCCAGAATCAATGATCCAGGGTGAGGCTTTGGAAGCTAAACAAGTCATACCTGAATGGGCGTGTAGTTGTGTTCTGCTGAGATGTTTGAAGGAACTGCTCATATATTGCCCGTGGTACACTCATCATTTCCTGCTCGGAAGCACAAGTGGGTGTGGAGGGGGTTGGTGCAGTTTGCTGGCTTTCAGTAATTGTGCTACTACTCTTAGATGTAACATGGTTAGCCCAAGTGTTGGGTGGACCACGCAAATCATAGCAGAAATTAACCGTGTGCCCCTCTAAGCCACAATGTGTACATTTTCTCTAAGCATTACCCCTTTCTTTTCCACGGCCTCCCCCTGACTCACGACCTCCAGTCCGGCCATTGGCCCGGTTAAACATGTGTCCACCACGGTTGCTTGGAGGACCACTGCTGCCACCACCACTTCTACTTCCACGACTACTCCCTTTAGTCACTACCAAACCAGATCTATCAAAGAAGGAAGAATGTTCCACTGGCTCAATGGATGTCCTCTTAAGACGGGCAAAAACTTCTTCAAGTGAGGGGAGAGCTGATCCCCCCAATATCTGTGCTCTGACAGGCTCATACTCAGCCTTCAAGCCCACAAAAAACCTAGTCACATCAAGCTGTTCACGTTGCTGTTGTTGGATGTGGACATCTGATGTTAGAGGATGATACACATTTAGCTCATTGCGGATGTTTCTCAAACTTGCATAATACTCTTTTAAGCTTTGACTTCCTTGCTTCAAATTGAAGTACTCTTGGTATAACTGATATACCCTAGTTGTGTTGCCTTGTCCAGAGTACAACTTTTTAGCATGATCCCAGATCTCTTTGGCTGTATCTAGGAACATGAAGTTCACACTAATCTTTGGTTCCGTGCTGTTCCAAAGCCATGTCATTATCTGTGCATCATCTTGTTCCCAATCACTGAACCTAGGAGAATCAGAGGAAGGTTTCTCCTCCCTCACATGTTTTACTTTCCTCTTGGCCTTCAAGAACACCTCCACAGACTTTGCCCATGGTACATAGTTCTCACCATTCAACTTGATGGATGTCATTTGAACACTTAAATAATCTGAAGAGAGCATGATGCCTGTTTTGTTGTCATTCCCAACTACAGTTGAAGCCATCTCAATTATGTCTCCTCTGAATATACACCACAATCTCACACTTGTCACAAGACTTATCTCACTTACATTACCACCAACCCACTTTCTTCAACTGCACATTACACACTACACTCTAAAGCTGAAATCATTCAGTCAACACATCAAACACTTGGACTGCACACTGCAGGACCATTTACCACCAACACACCACTACTGAAATTACTCAGTCATTTCATCGAACACTTGTTCTGCATACTGCAGAACTGATTACACACAAGGTCTAGGGGTTCACTTTTAAGCATTTAAAAACATAGATATGTCAGTCACCACAACACAATCAACACCACACCACTGCTGTTGTGGACATCAGCAGTCTACCACTCTTCTTTCAGCACACATGTGAGCAAGAAAACACAAAAAAAAGACATGACTGATATGTGTATCAGTTTCACCCAGCACCACAACAACTAACTTTCGAAGCACACAAAAAAAATCAGCATTCACAGTCCATTTCTGAACACACGACAGCAGTGTCCATACCTGTATACGACCAGCCCTCTTCGTACACTGAATAGAGGGTCTAGTATACCACTTCAACGACCACCACAGCAACGGCCAGAGGCATTCTCACCTCCAGGCCCTTTAAACGACAACTCCTTTTCATCCCTTTATCGAGTCTTCAATCAGATCAGCTGTAGGATGATGAAACCTACTGTGAAGCTGGCGGCGAACCCAGGAAGAAGACAACAGCAAGAAAACGAACACTAGACCTTAATGCTCTGATACCGTGTGAATAAACCCTAGTTGTTTCTAGGTCAAAGTAGAGAAGAAGAAAGAAGAAAGAAAAGAGAAAGAAGAAGGAGAGGAGAAGAGTGTTCGGCCAGACTAGAAGAGAGGATGTTCGAAAGTCACTCTCCTAGTCGACCCACTTGACTTTTATTCATGAAAAACTTGAGTTACAAGAAAGACAATTTTGTCCCTCGTAGAAGATGGGACACAACTTAAACTCAGATACAATAGACATTTCACTTTCAATAAGATACACCAGAATGACCAAAATACCCCTGACTCGAGCATTCTAACATTAATATTTATTATCCTAATTTACTTTTAAAGTTCCATATAACCTTTTAACTTTATGCTTTGTTCATCCAAGTTTATAGTTATTCGATATTGTATTCAATTTCACTTGAATTGACTATGTTAAACTCACCACTGGTTTATCTTGCAACTTAAAATAGAAACTGGCATTGAAGAGCTGCTCAATGGATAGTGCGTCCAATTCTAACACTGGGGAAGGACATATTTATGATCTACGCAAGGTACTTCCCTTCTCCATGCATTTACAATCAGGGTAAGACAAGTCAATTATGAAAAGGCTGTGGTTCTTTTTTGTCAAATGTCTAAAACATGAGCTGACTCTTGTAGTAGCAGGTTATCATTTTACTATTTTTACTCTACATTTGAAGGGTGTCTAGAAATTGATTTATTTGTCTTTATTAACTGATTATCTTCTTTTTTTTTGTTTTCAAGTGGCTGATTTATAATTTGTTTGCTTCAAGGGTCCTAGGAGCTCTATTATATTCAACTGTGGAAGCAACCATGAGTTGTTGGAGGACATGGATACATCTGAATCAGATTGTTCTGATTTGGCTGATGAAGATTGGGATGAATCCGAGGCAATTGACGATGAATGGGTAGAGTCAGGTAAGTGGCAGGTGAAGAGGGGTTGTAAAACTAAACCACGAACAAAAGTTATAGCCAATTCCTTGGACACCAATGTTCCAGACAATTTGAATTCAGAGACTTCGTGTGCAGAAAGTATCCCTAAACTGGGACCTCAATCAGGTGCATGTTGTTGTAGTAAAAATTCCTCTTGTAAGACTTTGAAATGCGAGTGCCGTGCTGTTGGGGCCACATGTGGGGTTTCTTGTGGCTGTAAAGCAACTAAATGCGCAAATAGAGGACCTATTGAAGTCAAGGAGGATGAGCCACGCCTGTCAGAGTTGATTGAAAGTAGTGAGAACCACATTGGTAGTGATGAAACTGAGAAGAATAAGATTCTTGCCTCTCATGGTGCAACGCTTCTTCAAGGTGCATTAGCTGAGAAGCCTGTCAAGGTGAATGAGGACGGGACCCAGAGGCGACCCCTGTCTGACATTGGGAACACTATGGTATGTCTGGATTTAATACCTTTTGACTTTGGAAGGTGTTTTCCTCAAAATTGAGTATCAAGTGTGTCATCGTCATGATTCAAAGTTCACAATGTATCAGTCACCCTGAAAACCACTACATGCATACCTTACGATATACACTGATGCATTGTGATACTTTGAACCTTATTCATTAGTGAGGTTTGGTTGTCTGCACCTCACCGGATTCTTGTTACTTTTGGATGAATTAACCTTAAATTTGATGATTTAACATCCAATGTATTATAAGTTGTCATTGAACAATTTAACTGCCCTAGTCAGTGGGCCATGGAGTTTGGTTCAACTCTCGGCAGAAGCTAGAAATATTCTGGACTCAATGCAGGTTATTTTGAACTGGATTCCCAGGAAATTGAACACTGTAGCAGATGGGTTAGCTAAATCTGGTGCTCATAGAGATTGTTTTTTTAGTGATAGTGCTATACCTTTGTAACCCTTTCTCTGTTTCGATTGGAGTACATCTTCTCATGTACCTCCTTTTTTACCCCAAGTCAAAAATTAAGGGTGTCACTTTTTGCTAAAAAAAAAAAATCTAAATGGCTAACCGATTGAGCTAGTATTCTTTTGGAAACGTTTTACTTCATTTATATTTTTATATTTAAAGTTTTTATTTTATTGAAAAAAAATGATGCCTTGTTCTGTTCACATGTCGCCATAGTTTAACTGGTTTTGATTAAATGGTGAAAATTTTGGTTCAGTTGCTAGTTTGTTATTTTAGAATATTGGCGTGGTGTCCTACTTTGATGTGTTAAATAGTCGTCGTTTGATGGGTTTATTTATCATAAACAATCTCTGCATTTTAATATTCATATTCTAATAAAATCTCGAAAAATTATGCAGCCCAAGCCAAATGTACCAAAACCGAACAAGAGAAAGAAAAGGCAGAAGTCGTTCATCCAGCTTGTTCCAGTAGTTCAGCCTTCAAACCAATCAGAAAATACTGAAGCCCCAACAAGGCTAGAAACCAGTGCAGTTGAGTCAGATGTTCCTTTGAAGTTACCAAGGGCAATGAGATCTACAGCCATGAGTAATAATAATCCCTTGAAGGAGAGGAATTCTGATCATGTAGATGAATCCATTGTCAACAAGGAGGTCGGAACTGTTGGCTCAAGAAGTCCTCGACAGGCAGGAACTTTGGAAGAGAAAGAAAACAATGTTATCTGATTTATAATAATTCTTGTTTCTGGTTGGTGAAAATCAATCACTGCCAAGGCTATTGGGTCAACAACCGGAACCTGGTTGTCATCGGGTTTCTGATAGAGCCTTAAGTTGCTGTAGAGCAGTGAGGAATGTTTTTCTTTTCTCTTGGGAGGTGGGAGGGAGTAATGGGCGTAGGTTGATCAATGTTCTCTTTTTGATCAGTCTTGGCTGATTCAGAAGAAGTGGAACAATTAAATCCAGTTGTAAGCTGTAAACTAATATTAATATTTCTTTTTATTCTTTAGTTGCTTTTTTCCAGCATGCTCAGTTCCAGTGTTATGCCAGCGGAGACAGCGGTGAGACTCTTCAGCCAAACTACTATTTGCTACAGGTAAAGCATTCAGACGACGCAACCAATGACAACGGGGCGAGGCAGGGACGGGGAGCCACTCCCCATCCCCATCCGCGTCCCGGTTATTCCATCCCCATTACCGGGAGATCCCCACTCCCATGGTTTTTTATAATATTATTTTATTTTTGTTTTATTTAAAATATTAAAAATAAAATCGTTAAGATTTACAGTTTTATTAAAAAAATTAAATATATTTAATTATATTTTAAAATACTAATATACATATATATTAGTAGGGATCCCATGGGGTGGAGATCAAGGTGACCCCGTGGGGCAGGGAGTGCTCTCCTTGCCCCCACCAGCAGGGATGAAAATTTTCTCATCTCAATCCCTATGGAGGAAATCGTCCCCATTCCTGCCTCATTCAGGGTGAGTCCCGTAGGAATCAGAAAAATGGAGAAAATTGCAATCACTTACCATAATTTACGGTAAGCACAGACTCAAGTATCCTTTTGATTCTGTGAATATTTTGAATGGGAATAGTGCCTGGCCCAGGAGACTGGTATATTAAGGACTTTGCTCTGCTGAAAGCTTCTCGTGCTATAGTTTTTGTACATAATCATCGAGAAGAGAATTAAGTACAGATTCTTTGGCTAACGTAGTTTGTGATCAAATGGCAAGATCAACCTCACTCTACCCTCCAACAAAGAACTCATAATCTCATAAGATATGATGTTCTAATGTTCTGTGCCTGCCTAACGTAAAGATGGCTTTAATTTCTTCCTTTCTTTTGCTCCGTTTTTGCTCTAGACCTCTAGAGGTTTTTTGTAAGTTCTATGAACTGGGGTGTCTTCTGTATAGCTTCTCTAATGGAGTACAGTTTGGGGTTAAAAAAAAAAAATCAACCACAACTAGACCTGGCAAAAAGCTTGACCTAACCCGTGAACCCGACCCAATTCAACCTGAAAAAACAGAGTTAAGGTCTTATCCTTAGCTACATGAATGTGAGAATAACTCGACCCGATCTAATCCGAAAAAACTGGGTTGGATTGGATAATGGGTCAATCCGCTGACCCAATTGTCAAGTCTAATTGGGAATATTTATGCATTATTAGAAGTTTCTGCTCTTTAAATTTTTCTATTTAATCTTTACTCTATTGTTTACTCTTTAAATTGTTAAATGCTCGAGTTTTTTTATTTTTTATTTGGAATTTTTAAGGTTAATTCCTTTAAATTTGGTATTTTTCATGTAGCTTTTTTTATTATTTTAAATTTCGGTTATTTTTGGGATAACCCGAATTGACCCATGAGTCGATCCTAACCCAAACTTTTAGGGTTAGGATCTAGCATTTGATAACCCAACCCAAAATTCAACCCGAAGTGTCTTGACCCAACCCAAACCCGACCCACCCAACCCAATTGCCAGGTCCACAACATAAACATTCCACTGTCGTAGGGTAGAATTGTGGGAACCATGGGATATGCATGGCAACGCCCATCATGCACGATTCTAAGCACAGAAGATGGGGATCCTTGCTACGTTGTAAGCCTTGTGACGTCTGTCATGCCATTGCCTCGGTATCCAAGATGAGCAAACTTGGCTAATTCCAAAGCACTTCATGCTCGGGAGAAGAACAAGAAGAAAGATTGAAAGATGCATGCAAGAACTAGGAAGGAAACTCGCATGACTGTCGTGGCTACAGAAGTACTGAAGCCGATAGCATGTAGTAACGCTGTTCTTGTTTCATCAATATTCAATAAATAGGTTGCCTGTTGAATGTGGACACATAAGGTGCAGACAGTGATTTACCAAGTAGTAGAAGACTACATTTTCTTTTGAGTTTTGACCTCTGAAGCAAACTAGATAGTCAAGACCTTGCCAGTAGCCATACGATGGGTATATCCAAAGTCGGCCTGTAGTTCATATTCATGATTAGATAAATGATAGCTAGTGATTTACCCATTTTTTAGCTTCTCCAAATTCTTTTTCTAAGCAGCCAAATGCTAACAATTGAAATCAAATGATTGAAGAATGAGTTATTATTTACACCTTTTTAATAGGTGATTATCTATACAAATTTGCAAAGGATCAGCTCCTGTGGAAGTTCTGAATTCTCAGATACAACCACCATATCTGAAATCAGTAAGAAAAAAAAAGAAAAAAAAAAATTGCACAAACATGAAACGTGTATAATAGAGGTTTGCAAGACTCATGATTTCCTCACCCCTAGCTTGCTAGTTTGAGCTTTTCACCTCCTCCCTCCCTTTTCTCCTTGATCAATTGTTTGTGGTTCAAGCTTCACAAGTCGAGTGGTCCTTTGCTGCCCATTAAGTTCTGTTTCAAACCCTTTCTGTCACAAGCAATGCTTCAAGTTCCTGCCTTCGCCGCTCCAATTCCTGAATTTGTTAATGGGAGAACATTAAACATAACATTTATTGTGTTAACCTCAAATATACTCAAATGACTAGAGTTTCAAACAGAATAATACATCCTGAACAGGAACCAATTTCTAATGAAGAATAAAACTAGTATACAGCTATATGCCATATTATCTTATTAAAGGATCTACTAACTTCATAACTATAGATGTCTACAGTTTCATCAATCCTGAGAAGCAAAATAGAAAACTAAACCAGCGGCATCTATGCAGAGGATGTGCATGAATCAAAATTTAACATCTCTGAACTGTTTCAAGCTTAATGCATGATTAGTTTCTACATTTTTCAGTTAATTGAATTCACCAGTACGTTTGTAATGGTGTCCATGAAATTAATAGACCCAGACTGAAGTCAAATACTTGACCTCATTAGAAGAGCAATCTGTGCACCCAGTGGATATGATGCTAAATCTAGAAATGTCATCATATAGGCTAAAAAAGCATAAAAGAAAAAACACAATTTTTTCATTTGTATAGAACATAAAATACTTAAAAAAAATAAAATTCATAAATCTATTTATTTCACTAGTTAAAATGCATCAACACCAGTTGCGATGTTCTGCCAATTTAATCCAATTGTGTATACCATTGCCTTGGATCAGATTGCTCCCTGAGGGCTCAACTGTGGTCTGTGCTATCAAGCAATGATGCTCAAACCTAAAGTGGATTATGTTGCACTTCTGACACTGCTACTTCTCCATACCCTACTACTAAGTAAGATGCTTTCATGCGGATGCAAGGCCAAATGAGTTCAAACCTACTTTGTGTTCAGTTCTTTCAAAGCTAAAAAAGAAGAGGGTTATTCCTATTTTTCAGTTCAAACCTACTTTAAAAAGGTTATTTCCCTGACAGCAAGTACCTAGAAGAAAAACAGCCTTTTGAAAAAAAAGGACTGTTTAAAAAGTTGCAGAAAATCAAAAGAAAGTAGCAGAAATCAGGTTTCAAGAAGAGAGAAGAAGAAGAAGGTGGCGGCAACTAGGGTTCAGAGAGAGATTTTCGAACATAACCTTCTCTCTTACACCCCTAATTACATTTCATTAAGTTAAAACTTCAATAATTTGCAGAGAAGCCCCTAGTTGGGCAGAAAATTAAAAAACATAACACAAGGAAGAAATAAAGCCCAGATTAAGGCCCATTACAGCAAAGAACATAAAAAATAAAGAAGGATAGACAGCCTATGGGCCATTGGCCCATCTTCTCTACATACCTGAACACAAAACATGATATTTGATTAAACCTTTCCCATGCCCTAACCTGTAAAGCAAAACCAAAACTAACTATTCCCGCTTTTATTGTTTAGAACATCTGCCTACAGCTCACTAGCCAAAAGAAACATTCTCCTAGCTAAGTTGCTTTACAACAAACAACTAAAGAGAGTTTCAGTCGGAGTTGATTTCCTTGGGCATATAATTCTTGGTTGGTTCAGGAACAAAACCCTAAAGCCAGTCACTAGAAGTACCTTTTGCCTAGAATTCAGGAACTAAAACTGACAAGTGACTGTCTTGCTATAAGTGAAATTCAACCTCAAGTTCATCTTATAGAGCATTATGATGTTGATTCAATTAAAAATTAGGAAAAACAAAAGAAAAGTGGTTGACATAAGCCCTATCCCTTTCAAGAAGCAATAAGAGTGCTTCAGCTCACCTTGATCTAATTGCACATGACCTTAAGTATTTAAATTTATGAATGAATAGGACAAAGCAAGCAATTTAATATCACATTGGTTCAATAACAGTACAGTAATGATTAAACAATGCTCTAGAATTGAAACAAATTCATTAATCATTATACAAGCCTGAAATTCAAATAAAATCCCTCAAATCTCAATCAAATTAATCTCATATGAATTCTATTTATAAAGCTCTGTTAAATGAAAGGGAAGGATGTATAATACTCCAAAACCTAGATACCATCAGCAATATAGACCAAACCTTACCTCCAAATCTTTGAATGCTTGCTCCCTTGTAATCTTTTCGTGTTGACGAGCACGTTTAAGAAAGCCAATGCACAATGCACCCTAAGAATTGATATTTGAACCAAATATCAGTACTACAGCCGGAAGCTAAGCTTAATTAGATGGTCTTGTTAATTGAGCCAACCTACAGATTGGCATTGTTTTTTTTTTTTAATCAATAGATTGGCATTGTTACTTGCCTAGTATTTTAAAAGCGCAAGGTGCAAGAATTTTAAAAAGCCTTATTAGCTCAAATTAAAATACATAAAACTTTTTTTAGAAATGGTGAGAGCAGACAGCCCAGCCACCATGCTTAAAAATGTATAAAAAAAAAAGCAAAATTTAACAAAGGCACAAGCCTGGGCTGAACAAGGTGCACACCTTCCTAAAGGAGCTTCACCTGGGCCTAGGTAAGGTGCAGGCCTTGAAATGCACCTCGCCTTGCACCTAGGTGTGCCTAAGCCGAGCCTTTTCAATCACTGCATTTGCCTATGAAACCTTCTATAATACTAGCTGAAAATAGGTCATAGAGAACAAGAGAAATTCAACATGCAGCACAGACATAAGTAGGTAATCTATTTTGGAGCCTTGTCAAGCTCCAAAAAATGGTAGAAAGCCTTTCACAGATATTAAAAGTTTAAAGGGATTTGTTTTTCATAACTTAACAAAACTTCATCTACTAAATAGAGCCAAGCCAATCAAAGTCATAGGTCAGGTCAATGAATTAAAAGTTATATCGAGTCAGAGCTTACAAGCTAAATTTACCAACTGCATGAGTTTTTGTGTATGCGATATTACGAGTTAAAAGAAAAACAGCAAATATCGACCAAACATCATAATGGTGTATCTAGAAATAAGTGATTTTTATTTTGCACCTTTTTAGTTGAAAATATTATCTTACCAAAACAACATAGGTCAGACCACAAGCAAGAAGCAGATAGCTTGCTATATTTTGAAGGAGAACAAGATCTTTTCTTGCTCCATTGGCATCAGGGAACGCTCTTGTCATCACAGCAACACTGAAAGAAAAATTTCCCGACTTACCACTTACTATCATAATAAATATAAAAGATTTATTGCTTGTAACATCTTAGGAGGTGAAGATTCATAATTCAGTACGAAAAAATGAAAACAAAAACAATATCTTTTTGGCAAAAGGATGCATACAAGATCTGTAGCATGCCCCTTCCAGCCCAATACTCCAGTATCTGCAGCAACGGCAATTGTAAACGTTAGATGGCATGACAGCAAGACATGTGAAGAAAGTAAACACCACTAAAGAATTGAAACCCTTAAATATCAAAGCCATTGGAAAACACGATGGGTTTCTCTCCTGAACAATATGGAGATGGCCCACCTTTAGAATGCAAAATCAATAGCTATAACAATTTTCTGAAACTTGGACCAGCATATCCCTGAACCATTTGAACTGTAACCAGGGCCTAACATCTCAATCAAGATAATCTTCAATTTGAGCTAAAACATCTAAGTACCTAAAATTTTGTATCACCGGTACCATAGTTGCAACTTGCAAGCCACAAGCTACGATACTCTAAAGTCTCATACTTTCTTTGCTGAAGGTGTCCTTGGAACTGGATAGCGTTTTATATCACCTAGCCATTTAAACCAACAACATACGAACTTGTACAACATCCTTTCAATTAACCCATGACAAAGTAAGAGCTACAAATGAAGTTCAGCTAAAATTGCGCTATAAAAGATTTTAAGCATTTTACATCAGCAATACAAGAAAATAATTAAACTGTCAGAAGGGAACAATTACACGAAAAAGAAACAGAACTCACTTTCCAGAACTTGAAAATGAATCCCCATTCTGTCTCAGCAACAACCACAAAGACAGCGATAGCAACTGCATAGCAGCGAAAAATCCCATCGAAAACCTGTAACAGATAATAGAAAAAAAAATAAGCATCGCATATATTCCGGCAAAGATGAGTAAATGCAGAAAAGAAACGATGTTTTTGCTTACATCAGATCCGTTCCTGAAGGATCTGACAGCAGAGAGAACATTGACGAAAATGCAGAGAATCGCTGTTAAGGAAGTCAAGACGCTGAAGCATCTGCAGACGACTAAGAAAGGGTCTGCTCGTGACCTAATCCTGACCGACGGTGCGGAAGATCCCTGCGAACTCTCTTCGTCTCCATTTCTCGCCATCTTGACAGAAAGCTTCGTTGCGAAGTTGTTCTTTCTTGCTTTCGGAGTTCGAGAACAGAGAATAGGTTGGGGGCCCTTACTTACTTTTTTTTCTTTGCTGTAGGGGACCATTATTTTACAAATTAGTAAAATGGTAGGAATCAGTAGTATCTGGCAAGCGTGAGAACGCGGGTTCGAATCTGAGAAGTGAGAGCGGCCACTGGCGAAAAGGTCGAAAATGTTTTATCGTTTTCCGAGTGTGCGTTCACTCGGTCTCGTAACACGTGGCAACTGAATTAGAAATGAAAGTTTGCCACGTGGCGATCCTCCTCTTCTCGTGACCGGATTCCAATCCATGGTTTGAATTTCGTCCTTACTTCCCACAAAGCTGATCCTTACGAACTTTGACTAACAATTGAAAGTTGCTACGGTTAAACGATGACGAAGGCCAAGATTTTTTTTTTCTTAAAAGGAAAAAGGAAAAGATACTAATCAGACGGCTACAGTCATTCTACGTTCATTTTTGAACATATCACTTTGGTTATTTGCGTTAGCCATATAGTCACCAGTCACAACAAGACAAGAGTGAGAGGAGTCACAAACTCACTGGATTCTCTCTCTCTCTCGTGGCCGAGACGGCACGATGAGCCCGTTCCGCCAATTACAGTGAATTATTGGATTAAAATAACGCGATCATCTTTGCTAGTGGGAGTCTCTTTCAGTCTTTCTCTCTCCTCCAATGTATATAACGACAGAATTTTAGTGTATCGGCATCGTCACCGAGTCTGAGAATTCGTTCCAAAGAAAAAGATGGAGACAGTAGTGAGAGATGAAACTGAAAATGGAAAAACAGAGGAGCAGAAGGGTATTACGAAGGACGCTTCGATTTGTGGATATGATTCGCTCCATCGCCTCCTAAGCGCATCTCTCGAACCCCATGTCTTCCAGGTAACATTATGTTTTTCTTCTTTTTCTTCTGAGAAGAATTTAATTTTGATGGTTGTTGAGATCGAAAGTTGATGTCGAAATAATCTAAAGTGATTCTCCTTAAAAAGTTACTTTTGGAGATTATGGAATTGGGGTGTGTAGGGGATCTCTGAGACTAATCTTTTCCGACTTCGATTAGTTTTCTTTGGATGGGTTTCTTTTTCTGTTTCTTCCTTGTAGGGCTTTCCATTCTGACATTCTGAGCTTATTTATACGTCCATTATGGAGTTGGGCACTCTTATCTGGTTCAATTATGACTGAAGCCGCTGCATTTTTTTTTTTTTTTTTACTTTTTTGCGCTTATATATGTGTGTGTGTGTGTGACTTGATTTGATCCTTCGTTTGGAAAACCCGGTTTTGCACTTTTGCTTTCTTGTTTTTGTAGACTATCAGAATCGAATAGTCTAGGTGTCGGAAGCTATATACTTATGTCTTCTAGATATTGCTAAGCGTAAATTAATTATAATGTTGCAGGAAGTAAGTCGCTTACTTCTGGGACTGAATTGTGGAAGAGCGCTTGATCCTATTGTTCTCCCAAAGTTGGCTACTTCTTTTTCTAAGGAACATGATTTCGACTTGCAGGTATGGCTTGGGTTCATTTGTTTGAATTGTTTGTACACCACTTCAGTCTGTAGAACTACAGAGAATAGATTTTTCCAACCATGTTCTGCCATGAATGTTCAACTGGCAACAAGGTGACACCAATTCCAGGGGAACGTAATAAAATTAATGGGTGCCTGACCTTTGGTTTTTCCCCTCCTTTCTTTCCCTTTGTTGTCTACTGGGAGCAAGGTTTTATAGTTGCTGGGGATATTTTGGACTGAAGAGACCTCATACTAACTACTAAGAATGTATTTCTAACAGGTCCAACCTATTGGATGGACACTCATGCATTCAGCTAGGCCATTGGGGACAATTAACAGGATTTCCCGTAGAATATCAAATTGCATACCTCTGTAATATGTTCATTCCTGTTAATAAAAGTTGTAGTTTGTGATTATGTCATTACATGGAGAAGAAAATTGTGCTTTGCCATTAGGTCATTTGCATGGAGCATTAGCTAAAAACTTTGAAAATGTTGATGCATTTTAGCATGTGGAGTTCAGTTCCATCTAAAGTGATGCTTGTTCTTCCTTTTTTGAGTTCTTCACTGTGCCTCTTGAAACTGTTGAGTTGGTCCGGTTTGTTTTTTATTTAGTTAGGAAGTTGTTGGGCTTTAGGCCCATTAGTTTATGTTTTTTTAAGTTGTGATTGTTCAGCTATATTAGTAGTCGCCCTACTAAGGGCATCCTTGTAATATCTCATCCTTTAAGTTAAGTATAAATATAATGAGAGGTAGGCGGCTAGGGTTAATTTGATAATCCTGGTTGACTTCCTACTCTTTTCTTTTCCTTTCTTCTCTATTGCTGAAATCTTCATCTTCCCCTCTTTCCTTTCACAAGAAACTCGACTAAATCTACAATTAGTGATTTCTACTTGGTATCAGAGCGGGCCGAAAGTTCCTTGAAGTTGCTCTCTCATGAAGCCCTAGATCGGCTGACTGCATGGTGATTTAAGAGGCTGATCGAACCTCTCAGGTAAGCCCAGTTTTTGGATTTTTTTGGCGGATTTGTATGCCCTATAGCTGGTCTAGGGTTTGTCATCAAAATCAGGAAAAACTGGAGAAAGGGGAAGAGTCATGTTTCTGTTTGACTCTTCAATTTTGACCTAGGAAGTGACGCCCTAATTTTTTAGGGTTCCTTGGAGTTTTTTGTAAGGGGCGATTCAAGTCCTGCCTGATTTGGAGGCTTCTAGAGAGAGCGGATGCCTCTTCTCTCTCTTCTCCCGTTCCACAGAAAATGAATCTTTTGTGGGAAGAAAGTCTAGGACACCAGAAAGGTGGTGTTGGTTCCAAAAAGTGTTTTGTTTGATCTTGTTGCAAATTTCAGTTTTTTTTTTTTTACATTTTTTGAGAAGCATGGAGGGCCACAGAGTTGAAAATAAGCCCGGGAGTGAAATGGGACCAGTGGGAGGAGGTGTTAGAGACCCTTTCGGGGCTGGGACCATTACTACAGTTAGGTTGGATGGTGCAAATTACTTAGAATGGTCACAATCTGCAAAGATGGCCATTGGTGCTCGTGGGAAATTAGGGTATATCACTGGTGAAGAGGTGAAACCCGAAACTAGCAACTCCCGGTGGGTATAGGAGAATTATATGGTGATGACTTGGTTGTGTAATTCCATATTGCCCCATATAAGTAAAATTTTTTTATGGGCAAATACAGCTAAGGAAATATGGGATGGGGTTGCAAAAACCTATTCACAGAGGGAGAATGTTGCTAGGGCTTATCAGTTGAAAAATCAGATTATTTCTACAAGGCAGGAAGATAGATCTGTTGCATCATATTTTTCAGCCCTTAAAACCCTGTGGCAGGAGATTGACCATTTAGAGACATTTGCTTGGGAAACCACTAAGGATGCAACTACCTATCAGAAACATCTAGAGAAGTATAGGGTGTTTGAATTTCTTGTTGGCCTTAATCCTGAGTATGATATTGCATGACAGCACCTTCTTTCCAGGGACAGTGTTACTCTCTCCCAGGCATATGCCTTTGTGTTAGGAGAGGAGTGCAGGAGAGATGTGATGATGAAAAACCTTATTCCTGATCAGTCTGCCATGGTAAGTGCTGTGAAACCTAAACAAAGTGGAGATTGGGGTGGCAATGAAACCAAGAAGGAAGATAAAAGAGATTTGATCTGTGACTACTGTAAGAAGCCTAAACACACAAGAGATACTTGCTGGAAGCTTCACCCACATCTTGTACCGACTAGATTGAAAAATAAGAAAGGAAATGCACACATGACAGTTACTGGTGACATTCCGGCCCCTCTTACTATAGCTGCTCTGGAGTCTGTTGCAGCTGCCGCAGTAAGGGATGAACTTGAGAGGTATGGGTTACTTCTGAACCAGCGGGATACAGCCAGTTCCAATTTAGTCGCAAGCGGACAACAAGGTATAGGTGGCACTAGTGGAGTCCACTCTACTTCTTTGCTCACACAGGTAGTTCACACGTCACTGCAAATTATGTTTCTACTTCAGGTAAGGAGGGACCTCCTTGGATTATAGATTCTGGAGCCTCAGGGCACATGACCCAGAGCTTTACTATTTTTTCAACTTACTAGCTCTGTTCTGGCAGAGATAGGGTCTCCACAGCTGATGGATCCCATGTTCCTATTGCTAGGAAGGGATCTGTCAAGATTAGTGATTCTATTTCTCTACCCTCTGTCCTTCATGTTCCCAGATTGAACACTAATTTGTTATCTGCTAGTAGTTTGATTAAAAACCTGAACTTCTCAGTAATTTTTTCTCCTGGTCATTGTATTTTGCATGATCTGGATTCAAAGATGACGATTAGGAGTGGTCGTGAAGTGAATGGAATCTACCTCCTGGATGTACTTCCTCCTCATCAAAGTCATCATGTCAGCAAGGATAGTGAGTCGGGGTCTGTGGGTCAAATTATGCTTTGGTATAATCGTTTGGGCCATTTACCTTTTTCTTCGAGTTTTTTGTTTCCAAAACTCTTTGAGTCTGTTAGTTTGTCAAGTCTGGAGTGTGAAGGTTGTCAACTTGAAAAGCATTGTAGACATTCATTTAAACCTAGTAATAAAAGATGTTCTTCTTCTTTTGATGTTATTCATTCGGATGTGTGGGGCCCTTACCATGTTCCTTCTATGGGAGACTATCGCTATTTTCTCTTATTTGTGGATGATTTCTCACGATACTCTTGGATTTACCTTATGAGATCCCATGATGAAGTACCATCCTTGGTGAGGCAATTTCATCAGATGGTACTAACTCAGTTTGGAACAAGAATAAAGGTGTTCAGATCCGACAATGCCAGGGAATATTTTGAAAGACACCTTGCCTCATATCTGTTAGAATATGGTGTTGTTCATCAGAGCAGTTGTCCCTACAGTCCATAGCAGAATGGTGTTGCATAAAGGAAGAATAGACACATTGTTGAGATTGCAATAAGCATGATGATCACATCTACAGTTCCAGTTCGGTTTTGGGGTGATGCAGTTCTCACAGCAGTATATTTGATTAACAGGGTGCCCTCTCGTATACTTGGATTCAGCACCCCATTCAGTCTCCTTTTTCCTCTAGGGGAGATGTTTCATATTCCTCTCAGGGTGTTTGGGTGTGTCTGCTTTGCACATATCCTTGGTCCTCACCGCTCGAAGCTTGATCCCAAGGCAAAGAAGTGTGTCTTCCTTGGATATGCAGAGAATCAGAAAGGGTACTTCTGCTATGATCCAGTCTCTAGGAGCCGGTATATTACCATGGATGTCACCTTTTTTGAATCCGCGTACTTCTTCTCAAAGAATCTTTCTCAGGGGGAGTGTTTTGGGGAAGTGAGTCATCTGTCTATTCCTCTCCCAGTTTCAATCCCCGTGTCTATTCCTGTGCTTACCCACCACCCTGTGTCACCTACCTTGCCACCTCCTTTGCGTTCTGCTTCTCAGCATTACTTACAACAGGGACTTCACAAGGAGGTTGATTCCACTACAGCAGAACTCACATCACTTCCTGTCGATTCCTTGGAGACTCCAGATTCGGCCGACATGGATTCAGGTATTCCTCTTGGTCTTGCTACTGCTTCAGTTCCCATTAATCCTACTAACACTGTTACAGATAACCTTGATCTCCCTATTGCTGTCAGAAAAGGGAAGAGAAAGTGTACTGCTCATTGTATTTCACAGTTCTTATCCTACAGTGGACTTTCTCCTTCCTACCGTGCTTTCCTTTCCTCTCTTGATTCAGTGTCTATACCTAAGGGTGTTAGTGAGGCTCTTTCCAAACCTGAGTGGAAGACAGCTATGCAGGAAGAGATGACAGCTTTGATTAAGAATCAGACATGGGACATTGTGGATCTACCAAAAGGCAAGGAGACAGTTGGATGCAGATGGGTTTACACAGTAAAATATAAGGCAGATGGAAGTATAGAAAGGTACAAGGCAAGACTTGTTGCAAAAGGGTACACACAGACCTATGGCATTGATTACTTAGAGACCTTTGCACCAGTTGCAAAGATGACCTCTGTTCGGATACTTCTTTCTCTTGCTACCTCATACTCTTGGCCCTTGTTTCAACTTGATGTGAAGAATGCTTTCCTAAATGGGGATCTGCAAGAAGAAGTGTATATGGATTTTCCTGCTGGCTTTTACAATGATACTGAAAAGGGAAAGGTATGCAGGCTTAAGAAGTCACTTTATGGCTTGAAACAATCTTCCAGAGCATGGTTTGACAGATTCAGAAAGGCCTTGATTGTTTTTGGCTACACTCGGACTCAATCCAATCACACCTTGTTTGTGAAGCGAAGGGGATCTTTGGTGTCAGTCCTAATTGTTTATGTGGATGATATTGTTGTCATCGGGAATGATCTGAGTAAGATTGATGGTCTGAAAAGGAACCTACATAAAGAATTTGAAATTAAGGATCTTGGAGAACTGATATACTTCTGAGGCATTGAAGTTGCAAGATCAAAACATGGAGTTTTTATCTTTCAAAGGAAGTATGTCTTGGATCTTTTTCAAAAAACAGGGAAGCTTGGAACAAAGGCAATCAACACCCCTATTGATCGGAACCATAAAATCAATGCATCAGAAGGTGAACCAGTAAAGGACATTGGGAGATATCAGAGACTTGTGGGTAGGCTGCTATACTTGTGTATGACAAGACCAGACATTTCCTATGCAGTAAGTGTAGTATGTCAATACATGCATGCTCCATGAGTCCAGCATTGGGAGGCAGTTGACAGGATTCTTACTTATGTGAAGGGACACTCGGGCAGAGGCATATTGTTTACTGATCATGGACAGTTGAAACTATAGGCTTATACAGATGCAGATTGGGCAGGATGCCTTGATGATAAGAGATCAACTTCAGGAGTGTGCACCCTTGTTGGGGGTAACCTTGTCTCATGGAAGAGTAAGAAACAAATAGTTGTGGCAAGATCAAGTGCTGAAGCCGAATACAGGGCCATGGCACATGGAGTTTCAGAACTTCTCTAGATCCGTTCCCTGTTAGAAGAAATTGGTGTACAGGCAGAAGAACCTATGATGATACTGTGATAACCAGGCAGCAATTAACATTGCCCATAACCCAGTCTAGCATGACCGAACTAAGCACATTGAAGTGGATAAACATTTTATCAAAGAAAGGGTAACTTCTGGAGAAGTTTGTCTTCCATACATTGCTTCTGATTTGCAGCTCGCTGATGTTCTCACAAAAGGTGTTGCAAAGAACAAGCTGGAGCATGATCTACGCAAGTTGGGAATGTGTGACATTTACTCCCAACTTGAGGGGGAGTGTTGAGTTGGTCCGGTTTGTTTTTATTTAGTTAGGAAGTTGTTGGGCTTTAGGCCCATTAGTTTATGTTTTTTTAAGTTGTGATTGTTCAGTTATATTAGTGGCCGCCCTACTAAGGGCATCCCTGTAATATCTCATCCTTTAAGTTAAGTATTGTTATGATTCGGCCTGCCTTGGAGTTCTATTTGTCTGAGATCAGTCACGTAGAGAGAGGTAGAAAGGTGGAAGAAAGAGAGAGAGAGAGAAAAGGAGAAAGTCTGGTTCGAACTGGAAGTCAAAAAACCTAACTCCCATTCGGCCAGACATGTGCTTTTATTATTAAAATAAATGGAAAAGACATATGTGCCCTTATTTAAATAAGGAGCATTGGTTCTAACATAATATTATAGATCAACAACCTTAATATAAGTATAAAGACAGAAATACCCCTTACGCTAACACTCCCCCTCAAGCTGGTGAGTATATATCATATAATCCCAGCTTGTTACATATGTAGTCCACTCTTCCCCGACTCAACCCTTTTGTAAATAAGTTTGCCCACTGGTTTCCTGTATTAACGTATGTAGTGTCTAGCTTTCCATTCAGCACCTTCTCCCTCACAAAGTGACAGGCAACCTCAATGTGCTTGGTTCTTTCATGAAACACCAGATTAGAAGAAATATGAACTACAACCTGATTGCCACAATAGAGTTTCATTTAGGGGTGTTCACGGATCAGGTTGGGTCGGTTTATTGGGGTTTTCCCAACCGACCCGACCTGGTCGGGTTACCTAAGGTGGAAACCGAAACCGACCCACTGATAGGCCAAACCGACCTGGTTGGTTTGACTCGGTTTGGGTCGGTTTCGGTTTTGCTCCTGTACAAAAGGACACCTAATTGAATTCTAATTGTAATTGCCTAATGGGTTGCCTATTTGGTGTAAAAGATTATAGAAAGTTAGAAACTAGGATAGATTGCCTATTCTAATTGTAATTGCCTAATGGGCCTTCTATTTCTAGTAGAAGACTAGTTATAGTTAAGTAGGAAACTACTCAAACTAGGAACTACCGAACTAGTAGAAGACTAGTTCGGTTCGGGTCGGGTTGGTTTCGGTTTTCACACAAGAAAACCGAAACCGACCCGATATATCGGTTTATATATTTTCCCAACCTGAAACCGATCGGTACTGATGAAAACCCGGCCGACTCGGGTTGGGTCGGTTTGGTCGGGTTGGGCATTCTTATGAACAGCCCTAGTTTCATTGGAGTATTGATGTTGTACCCTACTTCCTGTAGAAGGTTCCTTAGCCACACTAATTCACAAGCAGTATGCGCCATAGCCCTATATTCTGCTTCTGCACTACTTCTTGCCACGACTGTCTGCTTCTTACTTTTCCATGTCACCAGGTTACCCCCCAGGAAAGTGCAATAACCTATGGTAGACCGCCTATCAGACATAGAACCGGCCCAATCAGCATCATAATACCCTTCTATTTTAAGTTTTCCGCCACTTTTGTATATCAAACCACGATCCGGAGCCCGTTTTAAATACCTCACAATTCTCAGAACTGCATTCCAATGAGGAATTCGAGGTTTCTGCATGAACTGACTTACTACACTAACCGCAAATGAGATGGCTGGCCTAGTAATGGTTAAGTAGTTCAGTTTACCTACAAGTCGTCGGTATCTGCCAGGGTCTTCAAACACTTCACCCATATCACTGCTTAGCCTAGTATTTGTGTCCATAGGTGTTTCAGTTGGTTTAGCACCCAACAAGCCTGTTTCTTCCAGCAAATCAAGCACATATTTCCTCTGACACAGATTAATACCATACTGAGATCTCGCTACCTCTATCCCCAAGAAATATTTCAGTTTACCAAGATCCTTTGTCTGAAAATGATCCTGTAGATATAAGTCTTCAGCCTGTCAATACCCATGTTATCATTCCCAGTAATAACAATATCATCTACATACACCACCAACAGTATTTTTCCTCCCAGAGAGTCATGACTGAATACAGAATGATCAACTTGGCACTGTTTCATACCAAACTTCTTTACCACCTCACTAAACCTACCAAACCATGCTCGAGGAGGCTGTTTAAGCCCATATATAGTCTTCGTTAGTTTGCACACCTTACCATCCTCCCCCTGAGCAACAAACCCTGGAGGTTGCTCCATGTAGACCTCCTCGAGTAAGTCACCATGCAAAAAGGCATTCTTGATATCAAGCTGATATAGCGGCCAATCATACATAGTTGCAAGAGAGATCACAACACAAACTGACCCTATCTTAGCAACTGGTGAGAAGGTCTCTGTGTAGTCAATACCATAGGTTTGGGAGTACCCTTTTGCAACCAATCGCGCTTTTAGGCGTTCAACACTACCATCAGGCAGATACTTAACTGTATAAACCCATTTACAACCAACAGTTTGCTTCCCAGGAGGAAGAATGGTGAGGTCCCAAGTATGATTATGATGAAGGGCTGAAAGTTCTTCTTCCATTGCATGGCACCACCCTGGAGAGGCAAGGGCTTCCTGGACATCCTTAGGGACAACAACTGATGATAACAAGGTGACAAATTGGCAATGGGAGGCGGAAAGGTGAGTAAGTGAAACATAATTAGAAATAGGATGAAGGGTGCAAGTGCGTTTACCTTTCCACAAGGCAATGGGAAGATCAAGATCAGATGTTGGGTTCGGGTCTAGAGCCGGATCTGTCGACGGTGATGTAGCCGAAGGAGTAGTAGTTGGTGCGCGTGGGCGATGTGTATACACTTGACGGATAGGTGGGCGTTCAATAGGTGGTGGCACCGGAGGCAAGGATTTGGTCACGGCTGGAACAAGGGGAAGAGGGTTGGCAACGGGAAGTGGAAGAGGCGGAGGTGACGAGGAGGAGGAAGTATCACCGGACCCCAAAAAGAACGGAATAGACTCAAAGAAGGTGGCATCAGCACACACAAAGGACCGTCGAGAATTATGATGGTAACACTTATACCCTTTCTGGGTCCGAGAATAGCCAAGGAAGATGCACTTGAGAGAACGGGCATTGAACTTGTCGTTACCGGGACCTAGATTATGGACAAAGCAGACACACCCAAATACCCTAGGAGTAAGAGGAAACGGAGACAAGGCGAGAAACAAGACCGTAAACGGAGAATGACCAGCAAGGATGGACGTGGGCATCCGATTAATCAGAAAGCAAGAGGTAAGCATCGCATCACTCCAAATGGGTTTGGGAACATTCATGTGATGCATGAGGGATCGTGTTGTTTCCAAGAGATGGCGATTCTTTCTCTCAGCCACCCCATTTTGTTGTGGGGTGTAGGTACATGAGGTCTGATGTATAATGCCATGTTGGTCCAGGTATTCTTGAAATGATGAGGATAAATATTCACGGCCATTATCAGAACGGAAAACTTTAATGTGAATACCAAATTGATTACAAATCTCAGCATAAAATTTCTGAAAAATGGTAAACAACTCACTTCTTTCTTTCATTAGATAAAACCACGTCATCCTTGAAAAATCATCTACAAAAAATGACAAAATATCTATACCCGTTATATGACATCACTTTATAAGGACCCCAAACATCGGAGTGAATCAAAGAAAAAGGACTCGACGCACGGTTATCAACCCTAGAACTAAAGGAAACACGATGGTGTTTCCCAAACTGACACGACTCACAGTCCAAAATAGAAAGTTGACTCAAAGACGGAACCAAAGACTTCAAAACTTTCAGCGACGGATGACCAAATCGACAGTGCCACTGGAGAGGAGAAAGGGATGACTGGAGAGCCGTTGAAGTTTTTCCACTACCGTCAAGGTAATACAGTCTACCAGTTTCATGCCCTCCACCAATCTTCATCCCCGCCTTGAGATCCTGAAAAACACACATAGAAGGATAAAAAGTAATGGATCAATTAAGTAATTTGGTCAGCTTACTAACAGACATAAGATTAAAAGGCAATTTAGGAACATACAAAACTGAGGATAGGGATACAGGGTCTAGGTCAACATTACCAACATCACAAATTGAGGATGTGGAACCATTAGCAAGGGTGACGGATTGTGATGTTGAGCAATGAGATAGGGAAGAAAACACACCTGGAGTTCCAGTCATGTGATCGGAGGCTCCAGAGTCAATGATCCAGGGATTGGGTGTGGATGCCAAACAAGCCATACCTAAGTGAGCGAAAGTAGTCGTGTTCTGTTGTGATGTGGATTGGATAAACCTCTCATATTCATCACGGGGAACACTCACCATCTCCTTCACGGGACCATCTGTGGATGTAGGAGGTATCTGATCAGATGAACGATTCTCCTATCTAAAGCTGGAATTGGTGTCACTAGTCACAGCATGATTGGCCCAGGTTGAGGGTGGACCATGAAGATCATAACAATAGTTAATGGTATGTCCATCCATACCACAATGAGTGCACCTCCTCGGGCCTAAGCCACGTCCTCTACCACGGGCTCCCCCTGAATCTCTGCCCCCAGTACGACCACCACCATGATTATAAGTAGACCCACAATTGCCACTTCGGCCATACATTGGACCACTACTACCACCACGGCCAGACTGAGCTCCCCGAGCTCCACCTCTAACACCACGGCCTTTCGACACAGCAAAGGCAAATCTATCTGAGATATTAGAGTTCTCAGTAGATCCGATAGAAGTCATCTGGAGTCGAGCAAATACCTCGTCTAAAGAAGGGAGAGCTAATTCTCCTAGTATCTGAGCCCGTACTGGTTCATATTCAGATTTCAGTCCCACCAAAAATCGAGTCACATCAAGTTGTTCTCTCTGTTGTTGCTGAATTTTGACATCAGAAGTGAGAGGGTGATAGACATTCAGCTCATTACATATGTTTCTCATATTGGCATAGTACTCCTCAAGACTCTGATTACCCTGTTGCTGATTAAAATACTCCTGATACAGCTGATACACTCTTATTGTATTGTCCTGACCCGAATACAATTTCTTTGCATGGTCCCACACATCTTTGGCAGTGTCAAGAAACATGAAATTTACACTAATCATGGGTTCCATACTATTCCATAACCATGTGATGATCTGAGCATCCTCTTGGTCCCAGTCTTCATACTCGGGAGAGTCAGTGGAGGGTTTCTCCTCTCTTATGTGTTTTACTTTCTTCTTTGCCTTCAGAAAGACTTCGACGGATTTAGCCCAAGGCACATAATTCTCTCCATTTAGTTTAATGGAGGTCATCTGAACATTCAAGTAGTTTGTAGGCACCATCACATTAGATTTACAATCACTGTTATCTCCCATTCTGTTAACACCGATTCTATACACTTTTTGAATTCTATTATCACTGAATTCTGCACACTGCACACGATTAGATCACACTCGTCTCACTGATTTCAGCACTTGTTGTTGCTGAGAATTGTACTCTTTACACCACAAACCCTACTCCTACAGCTACCTGAAATCTCACCACTATATGATCACAACTCTTCCTTCGAAATACACAAAAACAGCATAAACCCTAGCACGCTACTGTCTGAAACCCCAGCATATGATCTGAAACATACTTCCTATTTGATCCATAACAGAAATCATGCATAGAAATCTCTTACCTTATCACTGAAGGAACAACCACACAAGCAGAAAATCAGTCCACACAAGACAGCCACTGCACCACACAGATCGGCCCTCTTTTCTTCATCGATTAGGGGAGGGCTTCTCAGAAACCACAGCAACCGACCACACAAGACACGACTGGAGGCATAGAAACCTCCAAGGGGAGAGGGCGATCACTCCTTTTCAGCCCTTTCCCTTATCTCCAGTTGAATGCAGGAAAATCAAGAGAACCCTAGATTGGGTGCGCAGAGAATAGAAATCTAGGCAGACAGAAATCTAGGCGGATTTGAGTAGCTCTGATACCATGTTATGATTCGGCCTGCATTGGAGTTCTATTTGTCTGAGATCAGTCACGTAGAGAGAGGTAGCGAGGTGGAAGAGAGAGAGAGAGAGAGAGAAAAGGAAAGTCTTGTTCGAACTGGAAGTCAAAAAACCTAACTCCTATTCGGCCAGACATGTGCTTTTATTATTAAAATAAATGGAAAAGACATATGTGCCCTTATTTAAGTAAGGAGCACTGGTTCTAACAACATTACAGATCAGCAACCTTAATATAAGTATAAAGACAGAAATACCCCTTATGCTAACAAGTATAAATATAATGAGAGGTAGGCGGCTAGGGTTAATTTGATAATCCTGGTTGACTTCCTACTCTTTTCTTCTTCTCCTTTCTTCTCTATTGCTGAAATCTTCATCTTCCCCCTCTTTCCTTTCACAAGAAACTCGACTAAATCTGCAATTAGTGATTTCTACTGAAACAAATGTTCTCTTATGATTGTTGACTATATTGTTAACTGATTCTATGTTCATTTTTAAATCCATATAGGCTTTCTGCTTCCATGCTGACAAAGAGTTACTAAGAGAGCCTCGGATGGTACGGGTTGGCCTGATTCAGAATTCAATTGCTCTTCCAACAACTGCACCTTTCTTGGACCAAAAGAGAGCAATCTTGCAGAAAATAAAACCCATTATTGATGCCGCAGGTGCTTCAAGTGTCAACATTTTATGCTTGCAAGTATGTAATTGGACAAGAGATGAACTACATGCATTGATGGGTTTATGTTCAAATCAAAATCTCAAACTTCTAGCATTTTTGTTATTTGAAACCAGGAGGCATGGATAATGCCATTTGTATTTTGTACTCGGGAGAAGAGATGGTGTGAATTTGCAGAGCCTGTTGATGGAGAGTCAACCCAATTCCTTCAAGACCTAGCACGGAAGTATAACATGGTCATAGTGAGCCCTATTCTTGAGAGGGATGTTAACCATGGAGAAACTCTCTGGAATACTGCTGTTATAATTGGAAATCATGGTAACATAATTGGCAAGCATCGAAAAGTAAGTAAAATAGTAGCATTCTTTCTTTCTGCTTTTGACCTCTTACATCTTGCTCTTAGTTTTATATGTAGAACTCATAATGACAATGATGACCATCAGAATCACATACCTAGAGTTGGGGATTTCAATGAAAGTACATACTATATGGAAGGAAACACTGGGCATCCTGTGTTTGAGACAGCTTATGGGAAGATTGCTGTAAACATCTGTTACGGAAGGCACCATCCTCTGAATTGGTTAGCATTTGGTTTGAATGGTGCCGAGATCGTGTTCAATCCTTCTGCTACTGTTGGAGAATTGAGCGAACCAATGTGGCCCATTGAGGTTTTTATTTTTCTCTCAACCTTTTTTAATCATGCATGGACACAAACTTGTACTTTTAATCTCTATCTTTGCTTGCTTGATGGAGAATCTTACCATTGAGTGTTGATTACATATGAAATTGCAACAAAAATATATCAATGAGATGATGGGTGGCCATACATGTGTTATATATGTAAGAGAGTTGCCCACCACTCAATGTTTATTTACTATTTCAAAAATCATTTCTATTTGCTCCAAACGCTCAGTTTGGAAGGAGTACAAAGACAAATGGAGTGTAAAACATTGTATTTTGTATTGTTTTCTATGTATTTGTACTCTTTCCAAACTGAGCTAAAGAAAAATCATTTCAATTGGATGAATGGTAACATTTAACATAGTCATATTATATGTTTAAGTGGTAATTCAAAGTCTGCTGTTGGTGTAGTTTGACATTTTAGATATGGTATTTCAGGCTCGCAATGCTGCAATAGCAAACAGTTACTTTGTGGGTTCCATCAACCGTGTTGGGACCGAGATTTTCCCTAATCCATTCACTTCAGGGGATGGAAAGCCTCAGCATGCAGATTTTGGGCACTTCTATGGATCAAGTTATTTTTCGGCACCAGATGCTTCCTGCACACCTTCTCTCTCCCGTTATAAGGATGGGTTGATGATAGCAGACATGGACCTCAACCTCTGTCGGCAGCTGAAAGACAAGTGGGGATTCCGGATGACTGCACGGTATGAATTATATGCAGATATGCTTGCTCGCTATGTCAAGCCAGATTTTGAGCCCCAACTGATAACCGATCCCCTGTTAAAGAAGAGACCTTAAACATGCAGATAGCAGTCAAGGATGAAGAATGAAACAAGTGAAGAAGTTGGTATTTTTCTGAACTATAAATTTAACCATCGATTGGAAATAAATTCTTGTCAGTTGTTTATGGTGTGAAACTATCTAAGTTAAGAATTCTTAGCTTCAGCTTGCATTGCAGTCTTTTCTACCACAAAGATGCAGACATTGCTGAATTTGGAACCCCTATATCCATCACATGGAAAACATATAGGCATTTGCTTCTCATAATTATGGCTGGACTGGACCAACAGTTGCATTTTTTTTTTTTTTTTGAAAATGCCAATAGTTGCAATTGGGTGAACTTCTGCGGTACAGTTTTGCCGATTGGCCAAGGGTTTCAAAATCAAACAGGAGGTCCTGGAATTCCAGTAATTCTTGGTTTCCATGATTCAGCTACTGATTTAACCAGACGGAATACACTACTGTTACACCATCCAAAAACTGCCGACCTAGCGAAGCCAAAAAATAAATGCCAACCTAGAGAGAGACCTAGCTGTCCCACGCTTTGCTAGGTCAAAGTGTCTGGTGGTCCAGTCTGATTTTAAAATATCCACCTTTAACCGCCTCTGCTGGAAAGGAAAGGTGGTGAGATGGGTGAGGAGGGTATTTTCTAACCAGCTTCAAGCCATGTAGACAATAATCAAGTTTTTCACCAGTTTCCCGTCATCAAAATTTTCAATTTCTAATTACATTACCTAGATCGGATTATCGGAACACTGGGGGCGATAAAACAATTTTAGGAATATTAGTCACTTGAAAAATTATTGAGATCAAGAAATAGAATTCAAACTTCAATCATGACCGAGTAGAGCCTTCTACAGTTCATATTCAAGATCTAGATTCTAGAACACCGCAAACCCAATGCTGCTCGGTGGAGTAATCTTTTTATTCAGTAGTGTTTTAATTACGTCAAAAACAGCCCCCCCCCCCTGTTGTAACTCGTCATCAACATTATTGTTGAATTTGCAATTCTAGATCTAAAAAGCGATTACAATGCTAGCAAATCACAGATATTGGAAGAACAAAATGCGGCAGCTATTGCAATTTCCTCAAAGCTGTTGAAATTGTTTCATGTTTCTACCAGATAACTGTAGAATAAACTGCAGCAGCCTCCACCCCCCCCCCCCCCAAAAAAAAAAAAAACCCTTTCTTCCTTCCCCCACTCCTCTCAATCTATTTAAAATAAAAACTAAATATCTCCACCATATACACCAATATAAGCAGCAGCTTTTCATGCACTTACGGTATGGTGAAACTACAACAAGAACCAGCTTCCTTGGAGAATACTCATTTGTCTCTATTGATGCCAAGTTTAGTAACCCAGTAGAAAAGCTGTTCAGCTACACATTCTGAACCTGTAGATCCATACGAGGAGAATTTCTTAACTGCATTTTCAACTCCAAGAAATTCATAAACATCCTCTTCAAATATTGGATTTATGCTTCTCAGCTCATCGAGACTAAGGTCCAAAAGCTGGCAGTTTTTCAAGACACACAATGCAACACATCTTCCAACTATATCATGTGAAGTCCTAAATGGTACTCCCTGTACAGTGGTAAAGTCAGATAAGACGGAGAAATCAGTTGCCATTCGTTGTCCAATCCAATATGAAACGAGAATGAATCAAGACAGAAAAGGAACACTGAAAGCTTCAGAAAACTGGCACCAAGTTCCAGACATGTTACATGATTGGTCTAAATTCTAAAATAAGTGCTCCTTAGTGAAAATTCATTACAAAATGGGCAATGGGGAAACTGAAATTGTTACTGCTTTACAGTTTACAAGGAACCATAAGAAAGCTCCAGAGGTTATTGTTCCACTATGTTTTGGAAGTTCTCCAAGTAGGAGACCATGAAGATGGGTCGTTTGTAAGGATTCCCCTGTATTACTGTCACCATGCATTCCTAGCCATCAGACCTTTTCCCACTACATGCTGACAGACCCAGGTTACCTAATGTAAATGCATGCATGACTGCATGTACTTGTTGATCAAGGCACCACAAAGGTGTATGTTCTTTGTATTTGACCAAGTCAAAAGATGATTATATTTGGAACGCCTAAGCATCCAACACCTTTGTATTTGACCACAAAGTGGTTAGAAACATTCGACTGATTTGACTACTAGACTCCCTTTACTACAACAGGTAATCCATCACTGGAACAGTGGATTACTGCTTCTGTCTGTACATGTCAGTTTCAAGTCTTTATACACAGTAAGTAATTCGGACAAGTACGGATACACACGATGCAGAATTCTGAATTCCAGCGCCCCCCCCCCCTACTACTAGCCCTCTCCCCCCTATAAACCACATCCTGCCCGTGAATTTGGCATCAATTCACAGTCAGGATGCATTCCCCCTGTACTTTGGGGCTATAAAATTCTGCTCTGGGCTGATTGGTCATTCTCCCCAAGTAATTCCCCTTTTTCATTAGTTGCGAAGATTGAGACATCACATGCAAAAAAGTAGGAAAGGTCAGATGGGTGAAAACTTGCCTTCTTCACCAGATAATCTGCAAGAGTTGTGGCATCCAGATGACCAGCTGGTAAAGACTTTTGTATCCTCTCTCTGTTAAATGTAATATTCTGTGCAAATTCTGCTGTTACTTCAAGCATTCCAATGATGGTTTTTACACTGTCGAATAGAGGTTCCTTGTCTTCCTGTTCCAAGAAAGATAGGCATGCTATCAAAACACTGGAAAATGTCATATTTTAAGATCTTGATGAAAAGTGATATCAAACCAATTAAATCATCCAAGGCACCCGTAACCTATATTACACAGATTCTTAACCAACTGCAGCCAGATCCAAGTGCAACAGAAGGTTGCATCAGCTTGGCAGCCAGATTAAAACCTTTTTCTTTAAACCTGTTTAAACATGAATTGCAACTTTTTTTGAGCTCAAAATCAGATGGCATACCCCTTAGACAAGTCAAATGGCTTTGTATAGCTTATCTATATATAGAGGAACTTGGGAAATGGTTTAGTTAATTACTTGTAGTCTTGTATAACATAAATTAACAATTACCTTTTTCAAGAGGTCAAGTATAATCGTCTACTGCAAATTATTACTCAAATTTGATTCTACTCCTAATCCAGTATAGTGTTGTTATTAGGGTTGTCACAGTGCCCCAGCAATCACCAATGCACTCATTGGCCTCTCCCCCCGAACTGAAAAGGCCATTTCTGTAATACGCTCAGCTTTGATACCCATATAAGTGCCACAGCCACAGCTAACAGGCAAGCCCAGCTAAGGGATCATTGACTAGGTGCAATGAGAGGCTGGACAGCGCAATGAAGAAACTAAATCTGGTGTCATGTGGTCTCCCAGGTTTCAAAGGAATTCAAATAATTGGGAACTTCATATAATAGAGGAACTCTTCTTTTTGCTCTACAAGCAACACCCTTTATTTCTAGTCAAGCAGAAGAGTGAAGATATGGAATTATGTGTGCTTTTCCTAGAGATAAGAGTGAGTTCCAGCAATTTCATCTAGGATATCCTTCATGTTATGGACAGCACCATGGAGAAGATGACTTGAACAAGAGAGGTATGGGACTCACAAATTCAGATTGTGTTATGTGTGCACAAGTGGAGGAAAGCAACAACCATCTCTTCTTGCAGTGTCCAGTGGCCTGTGAGTTATGGCATTTCTTTTTTTTTATCAATAACACAATTCATTAATTATCACAATAAATTACAGAGAGGAAGACAAACTTCCTTATCTTCCAGCTACATCAAGAACCCCAAGAGAGGTAGACTATTATGGGCTTCCATGCCAGTATCCATTGTTTGGGTAATTTGGAAGTTGGAACAAGCAAAATGAATGATTATTCAACAAATCAGGCTCAGTGGATGCCCTAAGGAACACAACAATTGGAATTCTTGGGACGTGAATGACAGTTGAACCACAATTCAGGGGCATCTCTTTTTCTTCTCCTGTTGATTTCAATACTATATTTGAGCATGGAAGATATTTTGTGATACTTAATATCATTACAATCATTGTGCTGTACAGCTTCTTATTGTACCTAGTCATGTTTATCAGAAATTCAAATTATACTTTACCTTTAAAAAAACAAAAACCTAAATTTTTATTTGTTTCATCTCAGATTGCAACCTGAAATGAATAAAACCTGGGTTGTCTTTGTACCATGGTACTTGTAGCCCAACTCATCAACTAATAATTTATGAAATTGCACACCTGTAGATCACGATTGTAAGCGTGAGGGAGCCCCTTGCAAAGCACGAGAACACTAACAAGATCACCCACAATTCTAGCAGATTTTCCACGTACAAGTTCCATTGGATCTGGATTTTTCTTCTGAGGCATGATGCTGCTTCCCGTTGAAACAGAGTCACTTGGGGTCAGGAATCCAAATTCCTCTGATGCCCATAAAACCCATTCTTCACCAATCCGGGAAAGATGAATGGCTGTTATGGAATTTGCAGAAAGGAACTCTAAGACAAAATCACGGTCTGAAACAGCATCGATGCTATTTGAAATCAAGGAGACATTGCCAATCATTAGAATGGACCATATTACATTTACCAAAAAACAAAAAAAAAAAACATATTATGGGTACACTGCAGGAATAAATATCAAAAATTGCATCTCCATATAGCTGAAGCAAAGCACAACACCAGGAAATATAGCATGGGTACTTTTGAGATAACAGGAATTTCTAACTTAATAAGAGTACAGTAAATATGATTAGACCCCGTTGATGTTGATCACCTCTCAATCAGAGGTACTCTAGATCAAAAATCAACCCAAAGAACTGAAAGGAACTACTTGTCACATTTTATTATCATGTTGCTTAGGTGATAGTATTTTTTTTATATGTGGTAAGGCCTTAGTTCAAGAGTTACAATTTATTAAGTGCACTCAAAGTACTTTCAGGTTTCAGCAGTTGAGCTACAGAAATCCTGTCCCAGATCAGCTTTCTAGTTGATTATATTTTATTTTTTGTATGGAAATGATAAATATAAAAATATCTATAAAAAACAGACAAATATAAAGATAATTAAATAAAAACTGCCAGTAGCTCAAGAAAGGATGAACATTTTGGAATTTTTCTCCATGCAACATAGAATAGTTGTTTGGGATCACATTTTTCAAATAACCCTTTTGAATGGAGATATCACAGAAGAGTTATTCTTGTCCCAAAAGCTTGAAGATGTACTTCTCAGGCCAGATCAAAAGGATGAGATATCATGGAAGGAAGAACCTAAAAGAAAGATTACACCATGAAGCATGAACCTAAAATAATGTTTACCATTCATTCATTTTATATGGCTCTAGCCAGAACCATGACTTAACCAGTCAAGTCGGGATACAATGAGGCATCATTATGGCTGGTTTTCTTATGAACTATTTCATAATGGCTGAATTGGTTCAACTGAATTGCTAATAGGTTGACTTTTTAGTGAATAAGCAATTAAGTAAGACAACCCAAAACATTTCACTATATCATCCACTAAAAGACAACCCAATAAGCAATTAAGCTCAGCCAAATCAGCAGTTACCAAATAGCCCCTTAGAGAAGGTGCCCACTATAGATCACCTCAATAACAAAAGTACACAGATTCACTCCATCTTAGATCCACCATGTCTGAAGTAGCAGAGGAATAAGCATCTCTTTCTTGCCCAACAACTAATTTCCTTTGGAGCTTTTCTGTTAGCTTCAGATTTCTTGGGTATGTTCATCCTTAATTTGGAAAGTAATTACTTCTTGCCCTTTGATTTCTATCAGGAATAGAGGTGCTACTTTATGAGCCATGGACCCTTTTGCAAATTGTTGGGCCATTTGAAAAGAACATAATTTGATAATCATTCATCATATGGAAAGGCCATCAGTGTGCCCTCATGCTTATTTAATATCTGTTATGGATTGTGCTCTTGCTCTTCATAATTTTGAAGGATAACAACATAGATATTGCCTATAACCAGTCTTTTGCTCTAGGTGTAGAGTGCAGCATATTGTAAATAGACCTGTTCATGGGTCGGGTAGCCCGGCCCAGCCCGATCTATGTCGGGCTTGGACAGGATTTCAGGCCCGCGGGCTCGGGCTCGGGCCTAAAACATCAGGCCCGAAATCCCGAGCCCGACTTGATAATGTATTATATAGTAAAAATATATATAATATATTTTTTCTTTATTATTCTTCTCTTTTTTCAAGTAATAGTGATATCTTTCATTATTTTTTAGGTTTTGAGGTCTTTTAATATAAATAAAATAAATTTTAATTGAATAAAAAAAGAAGAATGTTTTTTCCAAATTTCTAGCCGGGCTCGGGTTCAAGACCTAGGCTCGATGGTCGGGCCAGGCTCAGGCTCAAGCCTGAGCATATTCTGTTAATGTAAAGGCAAAACCCGGCCCGGCCCATGAACAGGTCTAATTGTAAAGCACTTTGACATTTTCATAAATATTCACTAGCAATGTTTTCAATTGCTCGTCAAAAGAGGCCATCATTGATATGAATTCTTGAAAACTTTGCAGCTCAGAGTCTCATACATGTTGAATTGCGGGACTTCACCCACAAGCAAGTATTTCTCAACTCTGATAATGAGAAACAAATAGGTGGGTACTTCAGCTACATTGCTTACTCCCACCAGCCGCATAACCAAAGGATCCCTCTCAGATACCACTTGAGTTACTTCCAATATAGCATCTCAGAAATCAGAATTTCAGACCCATTAAAGAAAACTGGAAGGGTTTAATGATATTGAATCCCTGTGGGTAGGACATTGATCTCCTATTATTGCTTAGTGGGAAGACCAATAAGAAAATAATCCTTGGTGGATAATCTGAGATCACACCTGCAAACTTGTTTTTACCGGAGGCAATGCTGCAGTTGTGCACAGAGTTTGAAACATAATGAACCAGGTAAGACAATGTAACAATTATACAACAAATAAAGGGGTAATAAAACAAAATGCTTCTTGGAGTTTTGGAATAAAGACCTGAATCAACTGCAGACTGCAGAATAACTAAAAAAACTTTCTACTAAAATTAAGTTGTTAATTTAATGTGAATAATGACTAAAAACATGCTCATTATTTTACATAACTGGCACATCATCTACTTTTACTACTTTGAAAGCCATATATCATAAACTAAGAACTTTCCACCAAGAGCTTGCTCGCTAATTTTAGTCCTTGGATTATTGTTAATGTGCTCATGAACTATGATTGCCAAAAATAATCTATGAATCATATTTCTGAAGTCATATATTGTATAAACTAAGAACCTTCACTTCATAAACTAGTCTCATTATGGAAGTCTCAAGTATGTAAGCATGCCTTTTTCAAGTTTCTACTTTCTAATAAAATTGAAATTATAGGTGATAGATTAAATAGGAATACAAACTATTATACACCTGTTCCTTAGAGGTGCAGTAAATCCCAAGGCTTCAGAAGTCATAAACCTATCAATAGGAAGGCCAGTGCCTGCCAATGCACAAGCTCCTAAAGGACAGAAATTAAGCCGATTCTTGCAATCTACTAGACGATCAGCATCCCGTTCAAGCTACAAAAAATTATTATTATTAATATAAACAGAAATAAATGCTTTGGTTATTAAATAAACAAATGGACAGCAGAGGTTAAGAGGAGATGATCAATTTACTGGTGCTGATGAAATTTATCAAATGAAGGTATATACATATATATATTAAAGGAAGGTTTTCAAGTTATAGCCCCCCACCATTCAGACATGTGGCATTTTTTGAGAAATTGTTGTTAAAGCCCACAACCCACTATCACCATTCAGACAAGTGGCTTTATCATTTTCTGGAAAGCTGGACACATGGCAATTTCTGAGAAATTCCTGCTAAAGCCCATAGGCCACTACCAGGCACAGCCCCCCACCATTTAGACATGTGGCCTTCTCATTTTTCTGGAAAGCTAGACACGTGGCATTTTTTGAGAAGTTGTTGCTAAAGTCCAAAGCCCACTACCACCATTCAGACACGTGACATCCTATTAATTCAAGAAATAGGATTCAAAAAGTGAGTAGTTTCACTCCTAAACATTCTCAATAGACAATTATTTATTAGCTTAACACATGTTTATCCAAAGTCTATTAAATACAAATGGTGGGATCCATTAAAAGATTACCATAAACCCACGTTTGTTTTTAAATGTTTTTTTTTTCAAAAAGAAAATACTTTATTAATTACAAACTTGATTTAACTTTTAGGAAGCAACATAATTTAACTTTTAAAAATAAACAACTCAAAATAGATTTATTAGATAAATAGTAAATACCAAATAAAGTGGGTTATTGTTTACGAATAAGATCTCATTTAATATCTTAAATCAAATTAAAAAATAGATAAATTAATAATGTTTTCAAATAAAATAGGTCAGAATAGATTGTCAATTACAAAGATGCAAGACCTATATTAGTTTTTTATTTGTGATAACTAAATAGTAAACTTCAAACTAAATTATACACACATTTAGTTACCCCGTACTTAGTACGGGGGTCATTCTCTAGTAATTCTATATAGGAGAGCCCATACTTCCAATAACATCTGAAAAAACACTTTTATCTTCATTTCTTCATTAATAAGAACTTTTACATTACGATACAGAACATCTATGAAAAAGAGCAGAGATCAACGACACTAAAAAAAGGAAATCAAGACTAGCAGATAGATAGGCAACAAAAAGCAAAAGGGAGGAAACTGGAAAGGCCTTGAATTGTCTCCCCTGCACAAAAGAAATCCCAGGCAACAATAACAAGTAAACATGATTTCTTCATTCTGCCAATCCCTAAGATCTGATAAGTTTGTCACTGAATTCTCATTCACATGGTAGACAGTTGTACTTTTGGGGTTTATCTATTCCAGTGTAATTTTTTATTAGTTGCATTCATGGTTTCCTTTCTTTCTTTTGGGATTCTGCCCTTGGATTAATAGTTTTTTTTTTTTTGGTGATAGGGGCCCTGCCACCTTGTAGCATCCTTTATAATCCTCTCTTATTTATTTATTTATTATTATAGATAGCTATCATGATTGCAATATAGAGTCAATAAAGCCCATAGTCTGAAAAACTAATTGGCCTTTAAAAGCACATCAAAAACTACATAACAGTAACCACATTAACAACACCTAGGTGCAAAAGTTAATAAAACCCATTTCACCAACAAGATAAAACAGAAACACCAGAGGGAACACCTCATTCTGCTGGATCAGGAGATCATCTGATGAGCTAGGCAATTCCTTAACTAGAAGCAAAGACAGTCAAAGGGTTTATTCTATTTTCTCCTTGTTTTTTTCCCTTGTTGCTTTTATTCTCTTCTCTTTTTCTAATTAATAGTGAATTTCGTTGCCAAACCATGAAAGGGAAAAAGAAAGAACAGATGCACCAATTATCTAGCTGATTCTTCAGATGGATAAGGTAGCTTATTGAAATGATACGTAAAGGAATCCACTCCTCAAATATGGAGTATTGTTATTATGTTATAGGTATCAGTATTGTCAAAAGGAATGTGTACTTTTTTTTGTGAGTACTGAGTAGAGCCCCTGCCCACAGGGGGTAATTTTTAGAGTAACCAGTGAAAACAAATACCAGACACAAGCCGCAATCCCTTCTTGGCACAGATCCATTCACCTGGAAAAAAAAATACAACAATGTAGATAAAAAAACTACAATAATGTATATCGATTGAAACCTGCTCAACATATGACAAGAGAAGATGCTGCAATAGGACAGGTTGAGCCCTTTGTAGATGTGTATATCCAGGAACAATCAGGCCTTCATTTTTTATAGCCAAAGTCACTAGTGCAACCTGCAGGTAATGCAAGGATGTGTTAGTGGATGAGAGGAAAAACAGAAATTATTTAATGAGAAAGAGAATGAAATGTAAAACAAATTGCTGAGACAATTTGAAGGCAGCAGTATGACACTACCGAAAAGAGGAGAACAGTAGGTTCCATCAGCTAAAGATTACCAACAGAACCAGAACAATGAGATTAAAAAAATTGTAGAAACATGAGGAATAAATTTTTGAATGAGGGTACCAAAAATAATGGGATGATCTGATGCTAAATGGTTCACTTGTATTAACAAAGGCAAAACACTGTCCTGCACTACACTTAAGCCATGCATTGCAACTTAGAGACAACTGATATGGTGCCATCCACCCAAACATACGGAACCATCTAAATAATGAGAAAATAAGATTTTTTTTCTAAAATGATAGCAAAGGCGTAAGGAGAGGACATACAGGAATTGAAGGTTGGGCAAAATGGGGAGCAAATCTGTATACATTGGAAAGGAGAGCCCCGTTACTTTATCTCTCATCTTTTATATTTGAAATAAAGGTCCTTTTTGTGGATCACTGTAAAAGTTATTAGATAAAAAAATCAATATAAACAATGAAGCCAGGCATATCCGGTCTAGGAAACAGGTTTTCCAACCCCCTGTCAAATTACATTCACTCAGTCAATGCTGCCACATTACTGATTCCCAACATGCCCCAGAAATAAAGGTCTTTTTTCTCCGATAAAAAAAAAAAAAGAAAGAAAAACTCTACACTGACCAAGCTACCCAGATAATTCCGTATGAGATTGTAATTTTGCAAGATAACTACGTGCAAATTTGAATGTAAAGGAAACCCTTGGTGGTAAAAACAAACTGGTTTTCAGTCACGACTAAAAGCCTATGGAAAATGGAAAAGCAATAATAATAGTCATAAACACCAGAAAAAAGTACGTAGTAATAGTAGAGGTAGTAGTACATAAACATGAAACTGCTACTAGTAGTAAATAAACCTGAAGCTGCTTAATGTGAACAAGGATCTTGTCTATGGCATCACGGCACCAAAGGCGAAAATCCGTTAAAACTTGATCATTTCGACTTCTAGCAGTGTGAAGCTTCTTTGCGGGTTCGCCAATCAAGTCGGTAAGAGCTGCTTCGATATTCATGTGAACATCCTCTCTATCCGCTCTCCATACGAACTCCCCAGATTCGATGCTCCTCTCTATCTGATCAAGACCTTTCAGTATGCTATCTCTATCACTCTCGGTCATTAAACCCTAAACAAACCCAGTAAATCAGCAGAATTTTGGATTATGATCTTCTCAGAAGCCTCACAGACTAAAATCTGGCATTTACTAATTGCATTGAGAAGGATAAAGAGTTAAAAAAAAAGGAACCTGGCGAGCAAGCATTGTAGCATGAGCCCTACTTCCCATGATATCTTGCTTGTAGAGAAGCTTGTCGTATGAAATGGATTCTGTGAACCTCTCCACAGCATCTGTAACGCTTTCCTCGAACCGCCCGCCCCATAGCTTCACCTCTTTGGTCATTTCCCCCGGAAAATCTTTTTGGGTGATGCTCAGGGTTTCAGAAGCGCAGGAAACCACAAACCTCCGCTGGCCTTTCCAGCAGAAATCGACACGAGATAGAGGTCTTGAGAGGTTTTGCTTCGGAAATGGCAAGGATGGAAAGAGGAGATCCGCCGATTTACCCAAGCAGCGTTCACATATTGATTCCATTGCTCTCAGAAGTTTTGCACACACGCAGAATACACACACTGTTCCACAACTTTACTAGTTTAGTAAGAGAAAGGGCGTAAGGGGGACGGCGGAACGAAGCTAATGCTGATGCTAGCGCCACGGCCATGGTCGTCATGGATCCTCTTACGTCACAAAATGACAATGGGTTGGAGTATGATACCGCAAATACATGATATCCGAAAATTTTGTGACCCCGAATTCACATATCTGCGACCGTGACTGCAGCTCTCTCTTTTAACCCCAATGAAACTCGATCACGTCATCCATAGAAATAAAATAAATTTGTCTAAAACTCATCATATGAGCTTTTAACACTTTTCTTAAATTCATCACAACTTTTTAAAATGTCTAAAATTCATTATGTCAGTAAGTTTTTATTTTTCAAAACTCACCTTGGTTAGTGCACTGTTAATGCTTCTTAACAGAGGTGTTTGTATCAACATAAATAATAATTTTCATGATCAAATTACCCTTGAATAGTGAGTTAGAGAAAAAATGGTCTTTTTTTAGTTTTCAATTTTCTTGTTTTTTTTGCATTTTAGTGTTTTTTTATAATTTCCAATGTTTTTTATTATTTCTGTTTTTTCACATTTTTCTATTTTCTACAATCCATACATTCTCTTGTACTTTTGTTATTTATTTACAATTTTTGTGTTTTTCTATAATTTTTTGATGTTTTTTCTACAATTTAATTTTTTTATTCTGTTTTTCAATTTATAGTTTTTATAATTTGAAAATAATTTTTTATTTTATTTGCAATTTCTATAATTTTTTATATTTTTTGTAATTTCTATGTTTTTATGTATTTTATATTTGAAATTATTTTTTTGTAATTTTTCCTTTTTTCATGTCTAAATATTAAAATGGTAATATATTAACACCCATTAATTTATTTTGTATATATTTTATATTTTTTTATGAAGGTTAAAATAGTAACATATTAACACCCGTTAATTTGTTTATTAGTGGCATGGTGAGTTTTAGACATATTAAAAAGTTATGATGAATTTAAGAGAAATACTGAAAATTTATGGTGAATTTTAGACAATTTCCCATAAATAAATAGTTTTTTCTTGATAATCCACAGCACATCCCGACCTTGTATTAGAATGTACTATGGGGCACTGATGTAAACTGCATAATTACAAAGACACCATAAACAAAGGAACCAGATTTCCTACTCACTTTTGCTAGCCACTCTCTACCCGTCGTGAATTGCAGAGACGTGTAGGTGCAATTCACAACGGGTAGAGAGTGGCTAAGAAAAGTGGATAAAAAATCTTATTTAATTTTTTAAAAATTTTAAATCTCCAAATTTTGACCGCACCAAATCGATGATCATGGATTACAATGATCATAGCAACGATTAATTGTTATAAATGACCAATAATTGCTAGAAATCCATAAGGACTCGAAATTGGCACTACATTCTTTTATTGGGCTTCTAAGAGGCCTTAGAAACATAGTTTGGATTGTTTCGTTGCCTGCACACGCGCAATGGATTTCTCTCTTATTAAATATGATTTTGAGCTTAGAGGGCAAGACCAACCAACATATGAAAAATGAAGTATAAGCACCATAACAATATTTGAAAAAGGTAAACACTTGTAGGGAAAAAAAAAACAAGGAGAGAGATTCAGGCTTTCCATTGAGCACTTGGCATACAAAGTCACATAGAAGAAACTTAGGCAAGATGCTAGTCAAAACTTTGCTGAAAAATGCTAGTTGATTGCAGGTTGTGAATTGAAAAACTTTAGTTGTTGGGGACCAACAACATATGCTGTTGAGAGAATTTCTGGAAATGCTATGTGATTGTGTGCAATCTGGACGCTCCTAGTTGGAGTGCAATTCGGATGTCGGTGCTTAATTGGCTGATCGAACTGTAAGAGAAAGGATTAGAGAACCTGGGTGGCTAACCCGACGAGGTCACTCCGATGCTTAAGTTAATACTTGCTTAGTAGATTATGAGCTGGAAACTAGTAATCTAGAGAGCCAGTAAGCACAAATCGTGCGTACCTTGTGTCACTGAGGTAGATACCCTTATATAGGCGTTGTTTGGTGTGGTCTTCACGCATCGTGTTTGAGGTCTCCGGGAAGACGTGCCTAATCGGCCCGATGTCCTCCGAGGTAGCCATGTACATAGACCAGTCTTCGCGCCTTGTTCGGTTTCCTCCAAAGCATTCGGTACAAGGGGGCCAACTTTCGAGAAACCCGGGAGTGTCGGGATATGCATGCCGAATTGGTCAGTGAGCACATCTCACAGGTCAGCACATGGACCTCAATCAAGTCGGTAAGCCCTCAAGGGAGGCCGCTCCTCATCGATGTCACTTCGACTGTACTAACGAGATGCTACAGGTCAGCCCCTGGACGAGGTGCTACAAGCCGCTCAAAGTTGTGGACGAGGTCGTCAACTAGGTTTTCGCCAGGTTGGCGATGGTAGAAGGTCGCCAAGTCAGACTCCATCTCTTTGACTAAAGCAAGTTATCGCCTAGGTGGTGTTGAGGTGTCATCCAGCTGTTCTGAGATGCCATGTGTCATGATGTCACTGGAGGGCCAAATCCGCCCTCATCACCATGTTACCATGAGAATGGGTAAATTAATAATTACATCTTAATTTATTTTGACTAAAAACCAAAGCATGGGTGTGAATAGGTGAATTACCCAAAATGTGCCTAGCCCAGAAATTGCCTCAACAGGCTATGTTGTTAGGCCCCAACAGCCAAAGTTAACCCGACTATGATCTGGTATCAGGAAAAGCTAAAGAGATAAACTAGGGGGTGCAACTTTTGCGGGTTGGGATTGGAGTATATTCAAAATTTCAATGGGCTCAACCTATTTTGAATAGTGTAAATTGTTAATTCGGGCCATCAACCTATTTTTTGGGGGGGTATTTAATAATAATTTCCTCTGAACCCTTTTTCCTTAATGTTGTGTTTGGTTTGAAGGAAAAAGCAAGGAAAGGAAGGGAAAAGTAAGGAAACCTATACATAGACTGTAAAGGTTTCCTATCTTTCTCTTCTTTTCCCTACCTGTTCCTTCAAACCAAACATAACCTAAAGTGCTGGTTGTGGGATTTGATTCCGCTGGAACAAACCAGCTAATATGCCAAGGAACCAGCCCTCGACTGGTTGCCACCAACCCAACTTGCAGCCCTAAGATAAACATGCTAGAAAACAATTCACTTATAGGCTATAAGAGTATAAAAGCTTCAGGCTATACCAAATGATTACAAGCTGAAACGCGGATGAATTTCAGGCTGAACGCTGGTGAATTTCTCCCTCTGTAAATTCTAGCTTCAGGCTGGATCACCACACTTTAATAATTGATTTGGAACTAAATCAATAGTTCGATTCTTGATGGTTCTGTCTCTTTCTGTCTTTTTGTTGCTATCTCTAATACTAGCATATACGGTTGGAATTCTACTTGTTGCTTAACTTCACATATAGAGCACAAACGATCATACAAAATAATGGCAACACTTGAAAATTTTAATCAAAGGTTGGCTCCATGAAAGTTTATCCAAAAATTCAATGCTTCAGGCTTCATAGCTTATAATAGTTTCAAATTGATTAAAGAAAAGATAAATCTCTTAAACTATTCTTATTGTGATTTAACTAATTGACTAAATATATCCATATTGTTTAATTGTTTTTTAATGCTATCTTAGTGTTTTTAACAATTGACTAGTTCTAATATTTACTGTACAAACGTGACACCACCTGACATTATTTTTTTTAAAACTCAATTTTACCTTTCATCACTATCCCTTCACCTCGTCTCTCTCTCTCCTTCTTTCCTTTCTTGCTGCTTTGCTGCAAGAAGCTCAAAGTCACGAGTTCAAACAGGGTTTGGGAAACGATGGGAAGAGGGCGTCACCAGCGAGGACAGCCATTTCCGGCGATCCAACACAACAGTTGCAACAATGATCCCAACACAACCTCCTCTTATGTGCACAAGAAAATGAATCTCATATTCTCATAAAGCGCCAAGCGTCTCATGTTCGTCTTCTCCACTCAAACGCCGAGGCTGTTGACTTATCTCTCTCTCCTTATCGTGTGTCCCTTAGGCGGTGAGCTAGGGAAACCCCTCTACCTTTCCATCACACCGGCAGCATGCCAAATGAAATTCATTTTACGTATACGACATATCTGAGTTTTGAAGTTTTGACCCCTTTCGGGTTCTATTAATTTCTTTTTCATTCTTTCATCTCTTGTCGGTTTCACATACAAGATTTCATTTTCTCGGTTGCTTTCCCACATTATGGTTGGAGAGTTCAAACAAAAAATAGCAATGAAAATAAATAAATAAAAAAATTCTATGGGTATTTTGGTAATTTAACACATTTCATCATATGATTAACAATTAGGGGTATTTGTCGTAAGTTAGAAGTTAAAGGGCTTTGAAAATTAAAGTGCATGTAGGCCTTTGTCACTGACCCCACAGTATGAGGGGGGGGGGGTGTAATTTATCCTCTTTTTTGTAAAAAGATTTAAAATGAAAAAACAAACAAACAACACAGAAAAAGACCAACAGCAAAACAAAACCCTAAACAAACTATTGCATTGGTAATTGGTTGAAGCTCAACATAACCCCAGCTTCAACACCAACAATAAAATAGGGGAACAAGTCATTCCAGGGGGGCTCAACCAAGCTGCACTCTCTCTGGATTTTCCTTTTGCATCAAGCTCATGGGCTGCACCATTAGAAACATGGCTAACAAACCTCGATTTGAAATCAAGATCAACCAGGCTATATACATCTTGTAATAAAAGGTCAGACCCCAGTCGAGCAGATAAGCGATTTCTGATTCAAAGTAGAAACTAAATTTAGAGAATCACAATCTATATATTAAAAGGTTTTTAACTCCTATGCTTAAAGCAGTCACATAACAGCGTAAAAATAGCTCAACCCTCAGTGAGTTTGGATCTGCCGACTATAATACGTTGCTGGTCACGTGCATCTTGCCATACATCAAAAATATTGATTGTACTTTAAAACACTGATATTCTCAATGTATAGATGGATGCGCATGGCCAGTAATGTATCATGATCAGAAGATTCAGACTCACCCTCTGCATATTCAGCAAACCTTACTTTACAAGATCCACATTTAGCAACCAAAAAGAGCCAGAAACATCCTTAATCTAAAGACCAAAGCCACTGAAACCTGACCCGGTGAAACTATACCATTAGTTTTTTCCTTAGAAAAGAAGACTTCAAAACAGCCAAAAAAATCCTTTTAAAGAGGGAAACTAGCTTAAGAACAACTGATTGATTCTTAAGGGGAAGTTATTCTCACTTCTTTCATCCACCTGTCCACGAATAATACATCAAACATCATTGCCAGAATTCACCAGTCTGCAAACGAGGGAAATAAGTCAACAGCTCTCATCAGACTTAATTTATCCCTCTTCTACTCAAAACTTGGATTGGCTAGACATAAAATCATACACAACAACCTGATCACACTAGTGGTCAGTGGTTGTACAAATAAGGCGTGGGTCCCAAGTCCCAAGTGGACCATGTATAGAGAATACTGTCATGACATGTCCATTGGTGATAAATGGCCCAACCTGTTATATATGATCTTGCCCCCAACCAATTCGGACTCCTTTGTGGGTGTTTAGTGTTTCACTAGGGATCATTGGAATCAAGTCGATAAGGAAGTTCTTCTTCTTAAACAAGTTTTTTTCGGTACAATGGAAGAACATTCCAATAACAATGAAGGATAAAGTTGCCTTGCATGTACAAAAAGCCTTAACTTCTCAACCAACCCATACAAGAGTACAAACCATTATTAGCTTAGCCATAATCAGCAGATCTGAACTATCGCTTTTAGTTTGTTTGTTTTGCTTTTTTTTTTTTTTGGGTCTCATTGGTCTCAGGGTGATCATCTTTAATCAAATCCAAGTTGGAAATTTTAAAGTTTGGGCTTAAGTTTTGTGTTCAAGTCCAATCCAACCCACAATATTTATAAGTAAATTATTTATACCTCCCTTTGACGTTTTTGACAAATACTTAATCCCCCCATCATTGACATTTAACTATTGCAAAAACTTTTCATGACCTTTTTGAAAAAAAGACAAATTTCTTAAACTACCCCTAAGGTTTAAGAAATTGATTAATTATACCCCAACTGTTTTAGTATTGTCTTAAAATATCCTAATTATTTCTGACAATTGACTACATCTTCCTTATTGTCAATATCTGTTAACAGAAGAATTAAAAAGATTATTTTATCCATTATTTTTCTTTACTTTTTCAAGAATAGGATGTAGATTACTACTTTTCTTTAGATGTACCTTCCTCTGCAAACATAGTGTATGGTTTCTTCTGAAATTGCTGCTTGAAGGAATGACACCAGTGAGGTTGTTGAAGGAGAGATTGAAATGAGTTAAGAGTTTTAAATTTCTAAGGGGGTCCAGGATTGACACCAGTGAGGTTGTTGCAAGTTTTGATCTCCGGGATCCTGCCCTAAAATCGGTTAACTGATGCATTGACAAAACTGATATTTTTCAATCCAAGGACATCAAAAGGGATTATTTCTCTCACTCTCTCCCTGTTCCATTGTCCACTAGCGATGGTGTACCTCTGGCATCACCCCTCCACTTGACCTCAATCAAGGATCAGTGTTCCCCTCTATCATACATCGAGTTGGAATCAAACAACAAAAAAAGTGTGGTTTGCCGTCTTCCCCAACGAGAATGACGAACCTAGTGGCGGTGTCACTCAGTTTTTCACCACGTTATTGGCTTCTCCAAACTGGCTGTTGGTTCACTCTTAGACCTCAGTTATCTCCCTCGATCGAAGGAAGCACTGCAACATCTAGCATATTCTCTGTGTCGGTGTCCGAGTTTTGACCACTGGAAGTTGTATGTGGGAATGCCCACTCTTTGTGCAAAGTCGTATGAGGAGTGTATGTATTTGGGGGCCGAGGGTTGAATGAATAGCTGCTGAAGCTTCTGTTGAAGTCATCTCAAGATAAGTGATTCGTGTGTGAAGAAGCAAACAGGGCATTGCAGTCTATGGTAGCTTCCATGCCGTCTGTTCCCTTTCTCCATAACCTCCCTCGCACTCCGAGAACCATTTCCTCCATGTCCACTTTCGAACTCCCCTGTAATTCCATCCACTCTCTGCTACACTACAGTTGCATTGCTCCATGAATCACCGACAAGAATCAGCGGAGGATTGATCCAAGTTCTATCTACTCTCTACTACCGTACGTACACCCAGACCAGGAAACCTGATCCAAGTTCGCCCCAGCATAGCAGACCGCCTGGCTTGAAGGAAACAGGAAGCCTCGGTTCTGCCGTTGTGTCGAGACTGGCAATGAAGTAAACAATTAAACTAGTCCCTGAAGGCTCTCAGAGCTTCGCAAATCGTCAAAGGCAGATGAACCCATCTCTAGTTCATGTGTTGCAGGCAATCCTGACGCGGCTGCGGATGAATCATGTCTCTGATTCCTGTGTTGCTACCAGGAATTGCTACCAAGATCCAGTGAGCGAATTGCTATCGAGATCTAAAAGCTCCAAGCTTTGGCAAGATAGAATCTGCTCGAGAACGTTCCCCGAGAGAAAATTGCTTCTTACAAACATAGGCTATTCTCGGAGGGGTACAAATTTGTGGGGGAAAACTTCCGTTGAGAATGTTGAAAGAAAAATAAAACCCTCGAGATTCAAACATTTGCAGAAGGATTGGAGGTGGAGGTGGAGGGGAAAATAGTTTCAGAAACGGTGGATCCGAGCATCTCTGGTTCCTTGCAGATCTGAGACGAGTTGCAGAAGGGGGAGAGTGTGTGAGAGAGTCATGGGTAAAATTGAGTTTTAGAAAAAAAATATATGTCACATATGTATACGGAATTTGACGGAATCTTAACGGATGATAACAGGATAGAGCTAGTCAATTATCAGAAATAATAAGGGTGTTTTAATACAATATAATTGGAGTATAGTTAGTCAATTTCTTAAACATCAGGAATAGTTTAAGAAATTTGCCCAAAAAAAACTATACTTATTGACTCCTTCCCGTTAATTCCATGTTAGAATCTTACACCCAATTGCCCATAAACCATGCCATTCGTAAAGCCCTTTTAGTGGTTTAGATATATTTATATTTTTTAAACACTTATTTCTAGCAGAGAGAAGTGTTCCATGCTAGAAAAGAGGAGGGGATGGATGATCTCATCTATTACAACACAACTACACGAGTCTTTATTTTGTATTATTGCTTTAAAGGAAAAATGAGAGGCATTTTAAGTTGTAGCTTCACAAGAAAATTGCTTTTATGCAAACGCCCCTCTTAGTAGGGGTGCACCTTGGGTGGGCCCAATCCGGCCTAACATGAAATTTTACACAGGTTGGGTTTGGGTTAAAAAATCGGGTTTTTCTATTTTTCGGGCCGAGCCTGGGCCTAGCCCTTAGGTAGCCTGAACCCAATCTAAGCCTGGCCCAATTATACACATATGTATATATTAGTTACGTATACATATTTACATATTTTGCATACATATATACATAAATATATATATATATATATATATATATATATATATATATATATATATATATATATATATTTTTTAGAGTGGATTCATTGACCAACTCAAGCCTAACCTGGGTCCGAGCCCAACCCGAGTTAATCAAATTATAGTGTGGATTGGGCTCAGGTTGGGAAAACCGGGCTTGGTTTGGGCTCAGACCTTAAGCCCAAATGTTAAGGTCAGGCCCGAGTTGACCATAAATCCAGCCCAATCTGCCTAACTTGCACTCCTACCTCTTAGGTCCTGCTTATTTTTTCTTTTTATCCATTTACTCGAGTAAGTATAATTACTTACCGGAATAGGTGTTTCCTAGGAAACTTTTACATGAGTAAGTGTATTTAATTGTATTATTTTATTTCGATGGGAGTGAGATAATAACTATTTTATCCTTAAAAAAACAAAATTGAAAAGGAAAATATAATCCCATCATATGTGATTGTTACTTATCCACATGGGAGAATGATATAATGAACCCAAAAGACAATGTAATCATACCAAATTGCGTATTCGTTTTGGTTTGGTTTGGTTTAATTACTAGTTTGGTAATTGAATTTGGATGCCCCAAATACGTGTAATGTGAGAGGTCTTCAATTCACTTGATCGAGGCATCCTAGGTCTTAGCCATTTTCTCTTATTTTTTTAATGAATTATCCAATTAAGATACCAAAAAAGGGTCATATTGAGTCGACCCTTGGTCTTTAATCCTTAGTGTATAATTATGCTTGAGTCAAGGATTAAAGACCAAAAAGGGGTTGGGTGGTTTGCTCAAAATTAATCAAACATATATACTCTTCTCCCCTAATTTGTAAACTTCTCACCAACTTTCTCTCCCTCCTTCCATCTCTTAGCTTGTTCACAAATTTATAGTTATCCACTACATGAAGTTCAATCTGGGAAGAATGTAATTTTTGCAATAAACAAAAAGACTCAGTTTGAAAGGAATGCAAATACAAATACGAATATATGATATAAAACCCTGTAATTTGTACTATTTCTAAATTGAGCCAAAACAAAAATGTTATATCAAAACTTACAACCAATCATTTACATGCATGTATAATAGAGCAAGCATGACAATTGGGTTAAACTTACACATCCCAAGTCCCATAATTTCAAATGAGTTTATACATACATGATCTTTAGAAGTTAGTGCACAATCCTGTGATAAGACATGTATTTGGTAATAGGAGAATGATGGTTCAGCCCCCAAGGGCATAAATTTTAGGCCCAAAATACTGTTGGATAGGTGTCAATTCAGAATTGATGTGAATTTATGAGCGGCATTAGTGTGAATATTTAACATTTTGAATGTTTATAGTTTCTATTGTGGAATTCAAAAATCTGCATTTGGGCCTTTTCTACTTTTCCGTTTGATAATTGGACTTAGGTGGTGAAATTCGGATCTACTCTTTATGGAGCGTGCCTCACAGCCATATCTCTCCATAAATAATGAGACGGGATCTGCTCCTCACAAATGGACGCCTCACATGCACATCCACCATGCATTGGGAACATCTCCCATGAATATTCATTAATAAGTACGAGAGATGTTTCTATTGCATGTCAGGATGTGCTTGTTAGGCGCCAGCTGTGAGGAGCAGATCCTTCTCATAAATAATAAATACAAATATGAAAGATATTCCTGATGTGCGGCCAAAATAAACTGTAAGGTCAGAAGCGCGCTTGTGAGGAACAGATCCGGGCTCCTAGGTGGTGGGGCGCTCACGAGAGCGCGCTCACTGAATATTGAGCCAATGGTTGGCAAACGAGGTTCTGATAACGCAATGAGAGCGCGCTCATTGGATCAGGGCCACACGTATCGCCACTCAATTTTGGTTACTGTATTGTCTGTTTCCGCGAAGCACCGCAACACTGGGCCCGTATTGCACCCTGCGCATGCTAGCTTCAAGTCCGCATCCTCCTCATCACTCCTGAGTCCTGATTCTCTCCGTCTCTGATCTATTCCCCTTCTTTTCCACCACAATCACGTAGTCTTTTTCTTCTCTCTCTCTTGCTCTCTCATTTTGTGTTCATGGCGTCAGTTTCAGCTCCTCGTTTCCCTTCTCCAACTACTTACGCCGATCGAAACCCTCACAAATTCGGAAGCGCCAAATTTGCAGTTTCTCCATCTCGATGTTCTCCGCCATTAAAAAGAACCCCGATTCATTCCTCGTCCAGACCTTCAGACTCTGCTGTTTGTCGCTGTCAGAACCGCTCAAGTTCTCCGTCGCCAGCGGACGATTACGTCCACGGAGGATGGGATTCCTTCTTGCAGGACGTCGTGAAAAAGGCAATTAAGAGGTTCGACGACTACAAGAATTCTTATTGGAACCAGTCGAAGACTGGATTGACCATTGATGCGATGGAAAGGGAGAAAGACAGTAAGGAGGTTGATGATTGGGATTGGGATCGGTGGAAGAAGCATTTCAAGGAGGTCGAAGAGCAAGAGCGGATTGTTTCGGTTCTGAAGGTACTTTAATTTCTGATTACTCTTAAAGGTTTATATTACCAAGGACCTCACTTTTGTAGTTCCCGTTGAGAGGAATGTATTCAGGTGAAGGTTGTATGAAGAAGATTTAAACTGAAACTTAGGCTTAAGGGAAGTATATTAGGACAAAATCATAATCGATATGACGTTGGAACAAAATTTGAATTACGGATATTGGATATGCGGAAATTTGTGTATCAGAAATGCAAATTTTGAGATGGATTATTGGGAAAACTAGAAAGGATAGGATCGGAAACGAAAGTATTCAAAGGAACGTACGAGTGGCTCCAATAGGTATAAAACAATGGAAAGTAGAATAAGATGTTTTGTCATGTTTGGAGAAGAATATCTATAGCACCGGCGAGAAGAAGTTTTTTGTTACAAGTTGAAGGTAAGAGGAGCTAGGGGCAGACCAAAAAGGTCATGGTGAAGGTAAGAAGAACTAGGGCCAGACTAAAATGGACACGGGTTGAAGTAGTAGGAAATGATTTAAGGGCTCATAATTTAGCAATGGTCATGGCACTGGACAGGGCTGAATGGAGGAAAGGTTATAGAAGTGTCATAATGCAATACTTGAAAAGACAATGATGTTACGTCAAAACACACAGAGATCTTTGTTTTTATGGGATTTACAGTAACATTAATAGAATTCTCCTCCTTTGAGAGAAATACTTGATTCATTAATCCTATCCGTTCTAAGTTCTTTGTATGGCTGAATATGTATGCTGATTCCTTAATACCAGTGTCATCCCTAATAAATCGTCTGGTGAAAATCCTGAGTTTCAGTTTGTAGAGGTAGCCAGTGTCCCCAGTCTTGAAAAAAGAAGTACCAAGTTCCATCCTTGCTCACAATTAATAATGTGCTCATTCTTTAAAGTTTAAACATGTTAAAATCATTATCTTTTTAAAGATAATGTGCTCATTATCTTTTTAAAGTTTAAACATAATGAGTTGCATGATAGCTTGCTCTAAGTCTCTAACAACCAAGAGGAACCACCTGGACTGGGAAATTTACATTCAGTCTTTGAAAAGGATGGGAAATTAGCTATGGATCTCCTCATTCATTGTATTCTAATTAGACAGCTCTGGCTTGTTTCTCTGAGTTTGGGCAGGGAAGGATCTTTTCATTGGGTCATGTTTAGTCAATGGAGATGGCTGAGACTCAGGCCCAAAGGAATTCCTACTGAGGGCCAAATGCTGGTAGTTTGGTACCAGCAATTTGGGGTCTTGGGAGGTGGATTTGACATCTACCTAACCTCTAGCTTTATGGGTGTGAAATGACTTCTCTAAGACTTAAAACTTGTGTTCTCAAGCTTGTCAGTCTGAGATTTACCTTTGTACCAAGGAATGACACTATCAGCTATGTTGCCAGATACAGCAAGGACATGGGTGGACAAAGTGTTGGATTTGAAATTTAGTTTTACACTAAAAATTGAAGAGTCTCACATAATATGACCAATGTTTTAAAACGTGGAGGCGTGCCGCGGGGCGTTCCACTACCTAGAGGCATGAGGCGTAAGCCTCCTTAAGAGGAGGGGGATGAGGAGGAAGGAGGATCCCACTTTTCTTTATTTTTAATAAAAATCTTTTATATTAAGAAGAATGAAGAGGAAGGAGGATCCCACTTTCCTTCCCCTTATCTTTTCTTCCCTTCCCTTCCCTTTCTTTCCTTTTCCTTTCCTTTCCTTTTTTTCTTTTTTTCTTTTTTTTTTTCAGTCTTTTTATTTGTGGTGTGCATGAGGCGCATGAGGTGTATGCCTCTAGCACGCCTCATGAAAAAAGTGCATGAGGCGTACGCCTCAGAGGTGTCAGCGCCTCTGGTGTACGCCTCAGGGCATTTGGGAGCGCCTTGCCTGGAGGCACGCCTCCAGGCGTACGCCTTCCACGCATTTTAAAACACTGCTCTGTACAGCTTCTCATTGCACAGAGACTTATTTGTATATTGACCCTTATTTTGAATGAAATACTTTACCTTATACTTTCAAAATAAAAGTCTTAACCATGAATATATTGAAAGTTCTTTATGTTGCCTAGCACTATGCATGTCTGTTCAAGGCAGACCTTCCTGCCAATTTCTTAGTTTCATTGCTTTAAATGTTGGCGTGGCTATGTTCACCAGAGTTGTTATTTGATATTTTTATGCTATATAATTTTGCCTATGCTTACTTTTTTTTTCTTCATTTCAACAGTCACAGTTAGTTGATGCTATTTATAAAGAAGATTATGAAGAAGCTGCAAAACTCAAAGTAGCAATTGCAGCTGCAGCAACAAATGACACTGTTGGCAAAGTGACTTCACATTTTAATGTAGGGAAATTGTCTTCCGCCTTCCATTTCATTCCACAAGTATATATTTAAGTTACCTTGTTGTTTCTGTCATTAATGAAAGACCTCTTTGTTGTTGTAGAGAGCAATCAAAGAAGAGCGTTATCAGGATGCAGCTCGACTCCGAGATTATGCTGGTGCTGGATTGGTGAGTTAATTTCTGATATCTCGAGGATAATATACAAACACATGTCAAATTGACATTTTGTATATTTATTTATTTATTCACTATGAATCTTAATTATTTTGACCTCAAATGTCCTAGAAGTGGGTGATGGCATTTTCCTTCTCTCACACCATAATTGCCATCATCTTTACAGTTTGTTATTCCTGCAAGGATTTCCACATGTACCATCTTCATCCAGTCTCCTTTTACTGAACAAGCATATCTGTTGTAATGAATTTCCTGTTTGCAAGAAAACATATGGAGTTTCTATTGATCCATTTGCTCAGGTTGCCATTGGGTCGTTTGATAACAGCTGAAGTGCCTGAACTGAATGATTTATTTCTTTGTCTTTTAGTGAATAAGTTAATAAGGAAGTTTTGAACTCCTTAATGGTTGAAGCTGAAGTTGAGTTGATTGCTTTACTGTCCATTGTTTTACTATTTAATTATTTTAACAACTAAAGCAAAAAGCAATAAGTCATTCAGTCCAGCCAGTTCAGCTGTTACTAAACAGTCCCTAACACTAGCAGCCAGTCTGCTCTGTATTTCTTGGCACTGTCCTTCTTTTAATGGTAAAGAACGAATTTATTAACAAGAAAAAAGAGTGCAATCTCAGGTGATATAAGATATCACCAATACAAGGAGAAAAAGTAACCCCCTACTCCCTTGACACAAATTTCCAACAACTCCAGTAAACAAAAGCACAGGCTCCCTCTGATGACCTACAGACTTGACCACTCTGAGTACACTTCATACCTTGCATGTTCAAACCAAATACCCTTATACCCCCTAATATTATAAGACTCGATCCCCTCCCCTTCCTTCCTCTACTCCATAGAGGGTTTTCCCCTGATTAAATATTAAAAACAGAATGTTTTGGTATTAATATCGCTAGCAAAAGAACGTTATGCTTTGGAAGCTATGCTGGTGTGCTGGTCAATTTGGTTTTTGCAATCATGGAATAGTATGATGTATAGGAAAAGTGGGGAGGGCATTTTCTTGTTGATTATCTGTTTTAGTGGGAAGGACATCTTCATTCTGACAGATATCAGATATAAAAAATTTATCGGCTCAAGCCTCAGGGATATTCAATATACCCATTCTATAATCCATGGATGGTGAATCCATTTCTTCTTATTCTTCCTAATTTTTATGTACTTTTAGGTGGGGTGGTGGGCTGGCATTTCAGAAGGCTCAGGTGATCCTTATGGTCGAATTATTCGTATAACTGCAGAACATGGAAGATATGTGGCAAAAAGTTACAGTCCCAGGTGGATCTCTAACATATTTTAAGGTTTCCATTTTGAGAATCACCAATGAATCTCCTAAAAGTTAGAAGTTACAATTCCAGGGTGATTGTACTCTACTCCATCTCTTCTCTTTGCTTTTTTTATATTCATAGCAATTTTAGTTGTTGATTTAAAATGCAAATTCTATGGTACATTGGTACTAAACTGTGGTTTTGGTTCTTGTATCATGAATCACTGCTTAGTTGTTCATGTTGCACATGGGAGCTTTGTAACTTTGCACCCATGCTTTTCTAGACATGGGCTTACATTTGACTTAATCAGTAGTGGTGTTTGGTTATGATGGGCCAACCTAACATGTGCAATATTAAACAGCTGAACAGTGATTTTCAGTACCAAGGTGCCAAAAGCTGCTGTTACCATAGAATGATCCTAAAAAGAAATACTGTTTACCGGGAAGCAGTTGAACAACACTCCCTGTGCATATCTTTTATGCAAAACAAGTGGTGAAAGTGCCTTGCATCTGCTAATCTCTTGCAATTTTGCTTCTGCTATGTGGATTTCTTTTTTTGCTCTTTCTGTGTGCAGGTGGACCCCTCCAGATGACTTGAGAAACCAGTTTAATGCCTTATTCTTTTCCCCAGGCAAGATAATGTGGAGATGTATGAGTGCTACAGTAGTTTGGTGTTTATGGGAAAAAAGAAATGCAAGAATATTCAACGATAAGGCTAGGAGCATAGAAGAGAAGAGATTATTGAAAACATAATCATCAAGGTGGAACACTGGGCTAAAACTATGGAGGAATTTAGACATTTTACCTCTGATGCGTTATGAGAAATTGAAGATCGGTGGCTGAATCCTCAGTTAACAGAATTATCATGTAATCACACCGCCTATTGAATCATAATCTTGAATTTTGATGGTTGCAGCCTAGACAATTTTGGCCAATCAGGAGTAGGGGGAGTATTCAGAAATGATGCAGGGAATATATTAGCCTTATTTTCCTGGCCAGCAGGGGATGGTGACTCAACAAGGGCAGAATTGTGGGTGGTGTTGGAGGGATTGAGGGCAAGCACTATGAACTGCAGAAACATGACAGTAGAAGGATTCTCGGGTTGTCATGAGGTGGCTGAAGAGAAACAATAAGGGTCTGTGGAGATATAGACATGTAATTAGGGAGATATTAGAAATTATGGAGTTAAAGGTTACTTTTAGATGGGTACCGAGATCTGCCAATGGTATGGCAGATGGTTTAGCAAACTTGGGGGCATTAAGAAAATCAACTATTTCAGGGACAGTTTAGCCCAAGGTGGTAGTTGTATTGAATCCTAAATGGTGTGGTTAATTGAGGCTAACCACTACATTGGAATATCATATGAAACAGAAATGCAATGATACTTGTTTTTCATCATTGTTAATAAAATTTATAACTGTTGCTTGTTAAAAAAAAGAAGAGCAGTTGTGCAACTTTGGCCAGAATGGTCCAACCTAAGCCCAAACCTTCAATTCTAACTCATCCTGACCTGAAGCTAACAGAGCAAAAATAATCACTAAGCTGTGTAATCCTAAGCCCTAACCAATTTGACTCAGTTTTCTTAGTTTTTGATGGGGTTCGGGTTACTGCAGAAGAATGAAGTTCTCTCCCTTGGCATTACAAGTCCTTTTTCCCTTGACAAAACTTGTTGCTATACATCTCCTGCCCACCACATCTTCTGTAGCCAACTCCCACCTTGACATGTGTCTGTATTCCCTTTTCTTCACAAATATGCAGTTGGAGCTCAAAAGAATCAAACTTACCAGATCAAGAAGAAAAATATCAAAGCACCAAAACAATTGGAGAGAAGCCCGTGTGTCTTCACAATTGGTAGGTCAATCAAGAAGGGTGGCTATGGAGGTGGAAGGAATATCAGATAGGAGTCTTTTCTCTGTTGCTGTTTCATCGGTAGTCTTTCCCTTTGGAAGTCCATAAGCAAAAGAGGTCAAAAGCTGGGTTCCAGTGGGTTGGGAACTAAGGCCAAAAACATGGTGACTAAATTTAGTGGTGCCCTCTTCTTTTTCATTTTCTTCTCCAAATCTGAGGTCTTTCATGTGTGGAAACATGGTAGGAATCCTACTAATATTCAAATTCAAATGGTATCCTGTCCTACAGAAAAGAAAAAAGAACAAGAAAACAGATGCTTTGGTACAACAGAGGGTGGATAAAGGGAACTTGTTTTGGGAGTGATGTAACTTGAATGGTGTAATTTCAATGACAAAAAGCAATTAGGGTGGGTGAGCTAGGTTGGTCTATTTGAGGGGATGCCTGGCATCTCTGTATATATTAGAAACTGGCCAATTTTACTAATAACTATATACTAGTTTATGCACATGTTTTGAGCTCTATTATTGGTTGGATGAGAGAGGGATCTTAGGCCCTTTGGTCTTTTTATCATCATATTGAAGTGGCTAGATCTCTGGGATCTGGATTGAACATCTTATTCAGATGGATTTGGAACCAGATAATTTATTGGCTGACAGTTTGGTCAGGGAAGGAGTTAGTAGTATTGGTTGTTGATTGTTCTGAGATAAATCTTTGTGATTTTCTGTTATTGTTTGTATTGCTGTACAAGCTGGTTGGCCTTATTTTGATGCAAGGTATTTTGTTATATCTCAACCTTAGGGGAGCTTGGTGGTTGTATTTACCTTTTTCCTTTGTTCTCTTTTATGGAGTCTTTGTTATTGATCCCCAAAAAAAGGGCTTTCATTTTGCTTCCAACAGATATACTGTTGGAAATATTGTCATGTTATGTTAGATATGAAGTGGGTAATGGGGATAAAATTAAATTCTGGTCTGATCTCTGGTGGGGAGAGTCTACCTTGGCAACCTTGTTTCCTAGAATCTTTAATCTTTCCTTGAACCAAGAAACCACTGTATCGGCTTGTTTCTCCTTTACCTCCTCTATCCTTAACCGGAACCTGAACTTAAGAAGGCCCCTAAGGGATGGAGAACTTGAAGAGATTACCCACCTTAACCCATTCCCTAAGGGAAGTCTATCTCTCCCCTTCGTCTCGTTCCCTGGCTCTTTCTCAACAAGTCCTCCAAGGAACTAACAGCTGAAGAGAACGATGCCCGTTTCCCCCTTAAAGAAGATCTGGCTTTCTCACATACCTCCTTGAGCCTGCTTCTTTGCTTGGGAAGCTTGATTGAACCCTTGAATATAATAAATACTGTTGATTTGATTCAGAAGAACTGTGGAAAGCTTTACATCTCCCCACATACCTGTATTCTATGCCTGCAGGATGGTGAATCTGCTGAATACATTCTAATTCACTGTCAGGTTACTAGACAGGTTTGGAACTTCTTTCTGAATCTTGTTGGGTTTTTGGTCTGCTCTGAACTGTATCTTGGACTTCATTTGGCAATGGCAGAACTTCGGTTTTAGCAAGAGAGGAAAAACTTACTGGGCTACAGTAATTCATGCTGTCTTGTGGGGTGTTTGGGAGAAGAAACAGGCGAATCTTTGAGAACAAGAGCAGAGCTACTGCAGACTTGATTGCCATATCTTCTTTTACTACAACTTGTGGAGTGTAAATGACTAAATGCTGAAATATTTAAAGGAACTTCCTTAAATGACTTGCAGAGGAACATAACCAATTTTTTTCCACTCTTCTTCTTGTACATTGACAGCCCCATCGGCTTATTCCTCCACTCAAGAGAGGGATTTGATGCTAAACCTTGATGGTAGTGCTTTAGGAAATCCAGGGATGGCTGACATTGGTGGTGTGATCAGGGACAACGATGGTAACACCTGCTGGGCCTTTAGTGGTTCAAAAGGTATAGCAAATTCTACCAAGGCTGAAGTCCTGGCAGCCCTCACAGGTATTCAAATTACTAAAGACTTGGGCCTTACAAGCTTAGCCATTGAAGGTGACTCGGCAAACACAATCAAGTGGTTAGGGGAGAAAGATGGGGACCCTTGGAAGCTGGTCCATTATCTGACCGAGGCCAGGGACTGGCTGGTATGAATGCAACACTCATGGATTCCAAGACAGCGAACCCACTTGCAGACAGCCTTGCAAAATCAGGGACCAGATTCTCTTTATTAGTGACTTTACTCTTCTTGTGTAACTGAGTGTGTCTTCCTTTTTTTTTTTTTTTTTTTTTTTTTTCTGTGCATCTCCTCATGTACCCAAGGATTAAAATTTCGATACGATATGCCTTGTATCGGGCGTATCGTATCATTGGGTCCTGATACACCTTTTTTTTAATAAAAATATAGTTAAATACACCCCCAAAAATAAGGTTTTGAAAAAAAAACAAAAAAAAAATAATATAAACGCGCACACAATGATTTAAAAGGCGCGCCTAGGCACACAGACAATGCTTTAAAAGCGAAAGGCGCAAGGGCCATTTTGCATATGAGGCGCAAGGCGCACTATTAAAAAAAAGCTAAAAAAAGTCAAAAAAATTTCAAAAAAATGCCAAAAAATTCAAAAAAATATAAAACATAATATTAATAAAAATATAAACTTAAATTTTAAAATAAATGTTTTAAAAAACCTATTATCTAAAATTAAAATACATAAACATAGTATGTAAAGTAAAGCATATTCAAATGAGAATTTAAAAATGAAATCAAACATATAAAACATTTTCAAGCATATAAAACCCACAATCTCTTTTTTTCTCAATTACATCAAGTAGGCTAATACTACAACCTTACTGAGTAAGTGGTTGTGAAGATTTCCGATGGACCAAGACAAACTGTGGACAAAAGTGATAAAGAGCATTCACGGGCTGGCGGTAGATGGTTGGGATGCTGGAATTTCGGCTAGAGCTTCAGCAACAACACCTTGGAAAGCCATCCATGCCATTCTTCCTTGTTTTCTTCCCTTTGTCAGGTACAATTTGTTTCCTTCCCTTTTCTCCCTTTCAAGATACAAAAACTTAACTGCCTCTTCTTTAGTGTCTTCCGTTGGTTCAGGACTTCAGATTAATTGGGATTTGGGTTTCAGACGAGGCCTTAGAGATTCTGAGATGGATTTGGTGTGGTCCTTGATTTAGGTTCTCCAAAAGGTTTCTTTAGATCCGATTAAGGGGGATTCCTGAATTTGGACCCTCTCTTCTTTTGGATCTTTCAGTTGTGCCTCCTTTTTCAGTGCCCTAGCCCACTCTTCTGTTGCTCCTGCCTCACCCTTCCCTTCTAAAGAAGTGTGGGGAAGACCGGTCCCACCTAGGGTTGGAGCACTCTGTTGGGAAATAACTTTGAAAAGAATTAATACCTGCAATCTTCTTCAAAGAAAGAAGCCTTTTTGGTGCTTGTCCCCGCACTGGTGTACCCTTTGTAAAGCTGATGGTGAGTCTTGTTCTCATTTACTTATATCCTACCCTTTTATTTCTTCTATTTGGGAGTGGTTTCTCTCTTTATTTGGTTGCAGGTGGACTCCTCCATCATGCATTCGTAGCCTCTTCACCTATGCAGTTGGTTGTTGGATCAAAAAGAGGGGAAAAATCTTGTGGAGGTGTACTAAGGCAGCATTTTGTTGGATGATTTGGGAGGAAAGGAACCAAAGGATATTTGCTGAAAAAGAAAGAAGTAGGGACACAATTATAGAAGTAATTTCATTGAGGGTATCACAATGGGTAAAAACAATGAATCTCTTTGAGGGTGTTCCTCTCTGATGGAAGGCTTTATCAAACTCAACTTTGATGGGAGCAGTGAAGGAAACCTAGGGCCATCACGGATTGGTGGTATGTTCAGAACAGAGGCAGGTTTAGTTATAGCTCTTTTTTCTGGATCAATTGGAGTTGGAGGCTCTTTGAGAGCAGAGATTCAGGCCCTCCTGGAGGGGGTAAAAAGGTCTAAGGAGTTGAATATAAATAAGTTGATTATTGAAGGTGATTCGCAAGTGGTAATTGGTTGGATAGAGAAGGCAAACGATGGGTTATGGGCTTACATTAATGAAAAAAGACATTTCAAGTGTCTAACCCAAGGAATGGATGTGCGTGTCCGGTGGGTTAAAAGATGTGCTAATTCATTTGTAGATACTTTGGCCAAACAGGGGGTGGAAAGAAGTCATTTGTTTTGGGCTACTATGTAATCTTATTGTTGGGGGGTGGTAAGAGGGTTTACCTCCCCCACCTTTCTATTTTAATTTTCTTATAATTTAATGAAAGTTTCTTGTTACTGATAAAAAAAAATCAAGTAGCTAATATGACATATTACATTCCTAATTGTACAAGCCGTCTTTGTGCTATGCCCCTCGAGGCAGGCCCAAACAAGTCCATGTTAAGGTCTTAAATTCTTAGTTTTCACACAAAAAATAATGATTTTATAGTTTTAATTGCTTTTAAGAAAATATTTTATTAGGATGAATGAATGGACAACATTACCAAATATGGGGCCTCGAGGGGTGTGTTACGGGGTCTGGGGCTCCGCCCTAGACCCAACCGCTAGACTCAAAAAATGGAAAAAGCATCAAGTTTTCAAAAGGTGCACGCCTAGGCTAAGGCGCAAGGCGCACCAGGTGCACTAGGTGTGTGCCTTTTGAATGGGCTGTGCCTAGGACTTGGGTGAGGCGCCTACCCTAAAATGCGCCTCACCTGTGCGCCTAGGTGAGCCTTTTAAATCATTGCGCACAGGCGAGGCACATTTTAGGGTAGGTGCCTCGCCCTGGTCCTAGGCGCAGCACAGGTGCACGCATGGCGTGCCTAGGCGTGCGCCTTGCGCCTTGGCCCAGGCGTGTGCCTTTTGAAAATTGTACACTTTTTTGCACTCGAGCTTTGAGAACCCCCTATTTGGTAATGTTGTTCATTCATTCATTTTAATAAAATATCTTCTTAAAAGGCAAATAAAATTATAAAATCATTATTTTTGTGTGAGAATTAAGAATTTAAGACCCTAACATGAACTTGTTTGGGCTTGCCTCGAGGGGCGTGGCACAAAGGCGACTTGTAGAATTAGGAATGTAATATGTTTTACATCACATTAGCTACTTGAAGTAATGCAATTGAAGAAAAAAAGAGATTGTGGGCTTTACACGCTTGAAAATGTTTTATATGTTTGATTTTATTTTTACATTTTCATTTGAATATGCTTTACATGTTATGTTTATGTATTTTAATTTTAGATAATAGGTTTTTTAAAACCATTAGTTTTAAAAATTAAGTTTATATTTCTTGTTAATATTTTTGCATTTTTTTTTATGTTAGCAATTTTTTGTATTTTTGTGCTTTGCTTTAAAAAGGTGCATGCCTCGCCTTGTGCCTCTTGCCTTGGGTGCAAATTGGCCCTTGTGCCTTTTTTGTGCCTTGCGCTTTTAAAACACTACACACATGGTTCAAAGTACCGATATGCCTTTGCCGATACACAGGGCGTATCGATACTTTGAACCTTGCATGTACCTTCTCTGAATTAATGAATATAGTTATTGTTAGCGCAGGGGTATTTCTGTCTTTATACCTTGATTGATGTTGCTGATCTGTAATGTTGTGTTGGAACATGTGCTCTTAACTTAAGGGCACATAGGCCTTTTCAGTCATGTTTTAATAATAATATAAATACTTACTGGCCGACTGGGAGAAGTTAGGTTGACTCTTTCAGTTCGAACCAGAATTCTCTCTTCTCTCTCTCTCTCTCTCTCTCTCTCTCTTTCTTTATCACCTTTTCTTCTTCTACATAACTGAACTCAGTCAGGCCGAACTCTAAGGCAGACCTGAATTATAACATGGTATCAGAGCTAGGTTAAATCTGCCTAGATTTCTGCTTGCCTAAGGTTCATTCTCTGCGCACCCTATCTAGGGTTTTCCTCTTTTTTTCTGTGTTTGATTGGAGATAAGGGAAAGGGTTGAAAAGGAGTGATCGCCCTCTTCCCTTGGGGGTCTCTATGCCACCAGTCAGGTCGTATGTGGTCGGTTGCTATGATTTCTGAGATCGCCCTCTCCTAGTAGAGGAAGAATAGAGGGCCGAACTGTGTGGGCAGTGGCTGTTGTGTGTGGCTGTTGTGTGTGGACTGCTCTCCTGCTCGTATGGGTGTTACTTCAGCGATAAGGTAAGAGATTTCAGTGCATGATATCTGTTATGGATTAAATAGGAGGTGTGTTTCAGTAAGTGCTAGGGTTTATGCTGGTTTCTTTGTGCATTTTGAAGGAAGAGATATGATCATATAGTGGTGAGATTTCAGGTAGTTGTAGGAGTAGGGTTTGTGGTGTGAGCACACTTTTCAGCAACAACAAGTGCTGAAATCAGTGTGACAGGTGTGATCTAGGGTTTGTGGTGTAAAGAGCACACATTCCAGCAACAATTAGTGCTGCAATCAGTGTGACAGGTGTGACCCAGTGGTGTGTAGTGTGCAGATCTCAGTGATAATAGAATTCAGCAAGTGTGCAGAATTGGTGATAACATAATGGGAGACAATAATGATTATAAACCTAGTGTGATGGTGCCTACAGACTACCTGAATGTTCAGATGACCTCCATTAAGTTAAATGGAGAGAATTATGTGCCTTGGGCTAAATCCGTTGAAGTCTTTCTAAAGGCAAAGAAGAAGGTAAAACACATCAGAGAGGAGAAACCCTCCTCTGACTCTCACGAGTATGAAGACTGGGAGCAAGAGGATGCTCAGATCATCACATGGTTGTGGAACAGTATGGAACCCAAGATTAGTGTGAACTTCATGTTCCTTGATACTGCCAAAGATGTGTGGGACCATGCGAAGAAATTGTATTCAGGGCAGGACAATACAACCGGAGTTTATCAGCTTTATCAATAGTACTTTAATCTGCAACAGGGCAATCAGAGTCTTGAGGAGTACTATGACAACATGAGGAACATACGTAATGAGTTGAATGTCTATCATCCTCTCACTTCTGATGTCAAGATTCAGCAACAACAGAGAGCAGCTTGATGTGACTAGATTTTTTGTGGGACTAAAGTCAGAATATGAACCAATACGGGCTCAGATATTAGGGGGATCAGCTCTTCCGTCCCTAGAAGAGGTATTTGCTCGACTTTGGAGGATTTCTATCGGATCTACTGAGAACTCTAATATCTCAGATAGATCTGCCTTTGCTGCATTGAGAGGCCGTGGTGGTAGAGGTGGAGCTCGAGGAGCTCAGTTTGGCCGTGGTGGTGGTAGTGGTTCTGCATATGGCCAAAGTGGCAATGGTGGGTTTATTCGTAATCGTGGTGGTCGTACTGGGAGCAGAGATTCAGGGGGAGCCCGTGGTAGAGGACGTAGCTCAGGCCCGAGGAAGTGCACTCATTGTGGTATGGATGGACATACCATCAACTATTGTTATGATCTACATGGTCCTCCCTCAACCTGGGCCAATCATGCCGCGACCGGTGACTCAAGTTCCAGCTTTAGACAGGAGAATCATTCATCTGACTAGTTGCCTCCTACATCCACAGATGGTCCCATGAAGGAGATGGTGAGTGTTCCTCGTGATGAATATGAGAGGTTTATCCAATCACAGCAAAACACGACGATTTTTGCTCAATCAGGTATGGCTTGTCTGGCATCTACACCCAATCCCTGGATCATTGACTATGGAGCCTCCGATCACATGACTGGAACTCCAAGTGTGTTTTCCTCCTTATCTCATTGCTCAACATCACAATTTGTCACCCTTGCTAATGGTTCAACATCTTCAATTTGTGGTATTGGTAATGTTGACCTAGATCCTGTATCCCTCTCATCAGTTCTGTATGTTCCTAAATTGCCTTTTAACCTTATGTCTGTTAGTAAGCTAACCAAATCACTTAACTGCTCTATTACCTTTTATCCTTCTATGTGTGTCTTTCAGGATCTCAAGACAGGGATGAAGATTGGTAGAGGGCATGTAGCAGGTGGACTGTATTATCTTGACGGTGGTGGTGGTAGAACTTCAACAGCTCTCCAGTCATCTCTTTCTCTTCTCCAGTGACACTGCCGATTTGGTCATCCGTCGCTAAAAGTCTTGAAGTCCTTGGTTCCATCCTTGAGTCAGCTTTCTGTTTTGGATTGTGAGTCGTGTCAGTTTGGGAAACACTATCGTGTTCCCTTTAGTTCTAGGGTTGATAACCGTGTGTCGAGTCTTTTTTCTTTAGTTCATTCAGATGTTTGGGGTCCTTATAAAGTGATGTCATATAATGAATACAGATATTTTGTCATTTTTGTGGATGATTTTTCAAGGATGACGTGGCTTTATTTAATGAAAGAAAGAAGTGAATTGTTTACCATTTTTCAAAAATTTTATGCTGAGATTCGTAACCAATTTGGTACCCACATCAAAGTTTTTCGTTCTGATAATGGCCGCGAATATTTATCCTCATCATTTCAGGAATACTTGGACCAACACGACATTATACATCAGACCTCGTGTACCTACACCCCACAACAAAACAGGGTGGCTGAGAGAAAGAATCGCCATCTCCTTGAAACAGCAAGATCCCTAATGCATCACATGCATGTTCCCAAACCTTTTTGGAGTGATGCAGTGCTTACCTCTTGTTTTCTGATTAATCGGATGCCCACGTTCATCCTTGATGGTCATTCTCCGTTTCAGGTCTTGTTTCCCACTTTGTCTCCGTTCCCTCTTACGCCAAGAGTTTTTGGGTGTGTCTGTTTTGTCCATAATCTGGGTCCCGGGAATGACAAGTTTGATGCCCGTTCTCTCAAGTGCATCTTCCTTGGCTATTCTCGGACCCAGAAAGGGTATAGGTGTTACCATCCTGGTTCTCGACGGTCCTTTGTGTGTGCTGATGTCAGTTTCTTTGAGTCTACTCCGTTCTTTTTGGGGTCCGGTGATGCTTCTTCCTCCTCATCACCTCCTCTTCCGCTTCCCGTTGTCGATCCTCCTCCCTTTGTTCCAGTCGTGACCAAATCCTTGCCTCCGGTGCCACCACCTGTTGAACGCCCACCTATCCGTCATGTGTATACACATCGCCCACGTGCACCAGCTACTACTCCTCCGGCTACATCTCCGTCGACGGATCCGGCACCAGACCCGCACTTAGCATCTGAGATTGATCTACCCATTGTTTTGCGGAAAGGTAAACGTACTTGCACCCTTCATCCCATTTCTAATTATGTTTCTCTTACTCACCTTTCTGCTTCCCATCGCCAGTTTGTTACCTTGTTATCATCAGTTATTGTTCCTAAAGATGTCCAGGAAGCCCTTGCCTCTCCAGGGTGGTGCCGTGCCATGGAAGAAGAACTCTCAGCCCTTCATTATAATCATACTTGGGACCTCACTGCTCTTTCTCTTGGGAAACAAGCTGTTGGTTGTAAATGGGTTTATACGGTTAAGTATCTGCCTGATGGTAATGTTGAACGCCTGAAAGCGCGATTAGTTGCAAAAGGGTACTCCCAAACCTATGGCATTGACTACATAGAGACCTTCTCACCGGTTGCTAAGATAGGGTCAGTTCGTGTTGTGATCTCTCTTGTAGCCATGCATGAGTGGCCACTATATCAGCTTGATATCAAGAATGCCTTTTTGCATGGTGACTTACTCGAGGAGGTCTATATGGAGCAACCTTCAGGGTTTGTTGCTCAAGGGGAGGATGGTAAGGTGTGCAGACTAAGGAAGGCTATATATGGGCTTAAACAGTCTCTTCGAGCATGGTTTGGTAGGTTCAGTGAGGTGGTAAAGAAGGTTGGTATGAAACAGTGCAAAGTTGACCATTCTGTATTTAGTCATGACTCTCCGAGAGGAAAAATACTGTTGGTGGTGTATGTAGATGATATTGTTATTACTGGGAATGATAACATTGGTATTGACAGGCTGAAGACTTATCTGCAGGATCACTTTCAGACAAAGGATCTAGATAAACTGAAATACTTCTTGGGGATAGACATAGCAAGATCCAAGTATGGGATTAACCTGTGCCAGAGGAAGTATGTGCTTGATTTGCTGGAAGAAACAGGCTTGTTGGGTGCCAAACCAGCTGAAACACCCATGGACACAAATACCAAGCTAAGCAGTGATATGGGTGAAGTGTTTGAAGACCCTAGCAGATACCGACGACTTGTGGGCAAACTGAACTACCTAACCATTACCAGACCAGACATCTCATTTGCAGTTAGTGTGGTAAGCCAGTTCATGCAAAAACCTCTGATTCCTCATTGGAATGCGGTTCTGAGAATTGTGAAGTATCTAAATGGGGCTCCGGGTCGCGGTCTGATATACAAGAGTGGGGGAAAACTTGAAATAGAAGGGTATTCTGATGCTGATTGGGCCGGTTCTATGTATGATAGGCGGTCTACTACAGGCTATTGCACGTTTCTGGGAGGTAACCTGGTGACATGGAAAAGTAAGAAGCAGACGGTTGTGGCAAGAAGCAGTGCAGAAGCAGAATATAGGGCTATGGCGCACACCGCTTGTGAATTAGTGTGGCTAAGGAACCTTCTACAGGAAGTAGGGTACAACATTAACACTCCAATGAAGCTCTATTGTGATAATCAGGCTGCAGTTCATATCTCCTCTAATCCAGTGTTTCATGAAAGAACCAAGCACATTGAGGTTGACTGTCACTTTGTGAGGGAGAAGGTGCTGAATGGAGAGCTAGACACTACACATGTTAATACAGGAAATCAGTGGGCTGACTTATTTACAAAAGGATTGAGTCGGGGAAGAATGGACTACATATGTAACAAGCTGGGAGTATATGATATATACTCACCAGCTTGAGGGGGAGTGTTAGCGTAGGGGTATTTCTGTCTTTATACCTTGATTGATGTTGCTGATCTGTAATGTTGTGTTGGAACATGTGCTCTTAACTTAAGTAAGGGCACATAGGTCTTTTCAGTCATGTTTTAATAATAATATAAATACTTACTGGCCGACTTGGAGAAGTCAGGTTGACTCTTTCAGTTCGAACCTGAATTCTTTCTTCTCTCCTTCTCTCTCTCTCTTTCTTTATCACCTTTTCTTCTTCTACATAACTGAACTCAGTCAGGCCAAACTCTAAGGCAGACCTGAATTATAACAGTTATCTTTTCTTGAGAAAAAAATAGTCATGTTGTGTTTGTTGTTCATATGGAGTAATTTGTTTATGCTCTGTTCTAGTCATTCACTCTCTTGAGTGAAAGCTCAATGTCTTGGTTGTTTTAAATAAGAAGATTGGGCTGTATAGACAAGCACTTTTGACATGCTGTTATGTATGATCATCTTACTCTCAATACAATATTGTTACATTTTATTTAGAATTTTAAATTGTGAAGCCCTTTTATTAACTCTCACTGTTATCAGACAGCTTGCCACTGCTACAGATGGAGTTCCCTTGTTTGAGATTTACCTGGCCATGAACGACAAAGGTGAATATAGACAGCAGGTATGTTCTCATGATTCATTGGAATTCCTGTTATTTAATATGTTGTATAAATTCAAATCGTTATATCCACATTTGAAAATTGTTTGCATGACCTTGTGTACTTAATTGTAATGGGATATTTCTGTCTATATTTCACTGCTTATTAATATTTCCTTCTATAAAAGTTTAAGTTGTTTATATAAGTTGTTATTCTCTTCTATATCCTTCCTACTCTATGCTTTCCTCTATCTAGAGATAATACTAGATGCTTGATGTTTCAAACCTGAAGGTGTCTATACCATATCATTTTTTTTTCACCTGTTTACATATCAGGTTTGTTATATTACCTTGATTATTACATGAGTTGTTTTACCATGATTATTACATTTACAACCATCTGTATGTTTCTATTGCCTAAGAGTTGCATGGATTTCAGGCAGTATACTTGAAACAGAATAGGGGGAGCTCTGGAAGTTCTCCAAAGAAGTCATCCAGCAGATTAGATGCTAGCAGCAGCTTAAATGAGTCAGCTGAAGGAAAAGATGATATATCTTCTACAATTACCGAAGATACCGAAGAAGATGGTGACGACAGAGATGATGATTTTGATGCGGCTGAAGGGCTATCTGGTTTTCAGAATATCTTGCAGGATATGATTCCTGGAGTCAAAGTCAAGGTTTTGAAAGTGACATCACAAGGGAAGGTAGACAGAGATATAATCTCAAAGGTAATTGAACAGATCATGGAGGAAGAAGATGAAGAAAATGATATGGAGCTAGATATTATAGAGACAGAAGACACAGATAAAGCTGAGAAAGATCAAGATGGGATTGAAATGAATGATGATAGTGGAGTTAGTGAAGACAGAAGTGAAATGGCAGTGAATGTTGTAATTGGTGGTCTTGTACAACTTTCAAACAATGTACCTTCTAAGGATTTACTTCGAGTGCCAGCCAGGCTAGAGAAAAAAGGACGCTTATCGTTCTCATTTTCTATAGAAAAAGATGGCAGTAGACAGCAAGCTGGTAGTAAAGGAAAGGCATCACCAGCTAAAAATGATATTCTTCATGGTCAACGCAGCATTGACCGTATAATGTCTGATCTTGCCAAGTTTATCATCACAAGGGAGAAAATACCCATGAAGGTTGGGTTTCCCTCGTTTGTTCACTTATATTAGTTATTATTATTATTAGTGTTGTTGTTGTTATTGTTATTGTTATTATTGTTGTTGTTGTTCTTCTTCTTCTTATTATTTTTATTCTTCTTCTTCTTCTTCTTCTTCTTCTTCTTCTTCTTCTTATTATTATTATTATTATTATTAATTTGCTTGAGATGGGTTAGCCAGCCAAGAAATTTAAAGAAGTTAACCTAAAAGATGGTTGATCCTTGTATCATAATCTGGATTGTGCAGGTGCTTAAAGATGTAGGAGAATTAATAAATCTCACCCTTAACCAAACTCAAAACCATCAACTTCTATCTGGGCCAACAACTTTTAATCGCATTGAAATACCGACATCTTCAGATCCTCTGACAGGTGATTTAATTAGAGAAAATATTGATTTAATTTACATGCTACCATGGGGTTCTGTATTAAGATAAACTATCAACTGATTGAGAAGATTCCCATTTTTAACAGGACTATACATTGGAGCTCATGGGTTATACACCTCAGAAGTTATTCATCTTAGGCGCAAATTTGGTCAGTGGCAAGAAGATGGTGGGACTCAGAAGGTTCAGAATCTTGAATTTTATGAGTATGTGGAAGCAATAAAACTAACAGGGGATCCTTATGTACCAGCTGGCCAGGTATTTTTTTTTTCTTTTGCTGATTCAATTACATCATATGTTGAGTCATTGATATTGGATCATTAACAATAACTTTATTAATTTATGAGCATACATTGATAAATTGAACTTGTTTAATCAGCATGTTGCTATATCTAATGAAACTTATAGATAAAAAATTTAGTTTTACATAGCAGCAGCAAGATTTGTATATCACTCCATTAATCAATAGCATTGTATCACTTCTAGACGGTCTAATAATTATTATTCCCCTGATTAATTTTGGGCTTTTTGAGAAGGTTTTGTATATCAAACAGTGTGTTTTTATCTTCTGCTAATAGTATACAGTGGTGAAAACACAAATGATTTTATTGAATGGATTTGAATCCTCCTAGGATCCAAATTTTGTTCCTCTGCATCAGGCATATACATGGTGTGACTAATAGGAGGATCATAAAAATTATTAAATGGCATACAATTTGTAGGAATGATTTTGGCTCTGAAGGGGTTTCTTGTGTCCAAAACCAATAACAAGTATGCAGTTTGGATATGGATGAAACTTCAATGTTGCATCTTAAACTTACACTATGATGTCACAGTCATGCATTGATTTAAAAGGTGTGCCTAGGCGCAATGGCAAGGCACATTTTAGGGTATGCACCTTGCCTAGGTCCCAGGTGCAGCACATTCAACAGGTGTCTGCTTGGTACACCTAGGCATGTGCTTGGTGTGCCTTGCGCTTCAGCCCAGGCCCATGCCTTTTGAAAATTTGTGCATTTTTCTGTTTTTATGCCCAGCAGCTGGGTCGAGGGCTCCCCCCCGGACCCCTGATGAAGCCCCTCAAGGTAAGCCCAAACAATCCATATTAGGGTCTTAAATTTTTAACCCCTATAAAAAAGATTTTATAATTTTAATTGTGTTTTAAAAATATCTTTGTTAGGATGAATGAAAGAGCAATATCTGTAGTTCCAATCAAGTATTTAATCTAACTAGGGTCCTAATATGGACTTGTTTGGGCTTGCCTTGAGGGACTTGGTACAAAATTGGCTCGTAAAATCAAGAATGCATAATGTTTAACATAACATTAGCTATTTGAAGTAATGCAATTGGTGGAAAAATAAAGAGATTATTGATAAAAAAAGAAATTGTGAGTTTTACATGCTTGAATATGTTTTATATGTTATGCTTGATTTTATTTTTAAATTTTCATTTTAAATATGTTTTACATGTTATGCTTATGTATTTTAATTTGAGATAATAGTTTTTTTAAAACATTTATGTTGAAATTTAAGTTTATATTTTTAATTAATATTATATTTAATGTTTTTAATTTTTTGGAATTTTTAAACTTTTTCAGCATTTTTGCACCTTGCTTTGAAAAGGCGTGTGCCTCGCACCTCTGGTGCAAAATGCCCCTTGCATTTTTAAAATACTGCCATCATGGCTTTTAAAAATCTAGAAGGGCAAAGGGGGAACTGCTGATTATGCTCTTGACATGCTGAATTTGAAGAATAAATATATTTATGAAGTCATGGCTTTTAAAAATCTAGAAGGGCAAAGGGGTAACTGCTGATTGTGGTCTTGACATGCTGAATTTGAAGAATAAATATATTTATGAAGTCCAAGAGTGTTGCTTAAAAGCTCATGGAGGATACTCTAGAATCTAGACGGTATGGAGGGAATCTTCTGTTGAGCTGTAGAGGTATTTGGCTGCTACATTGGGGAGAAGAATGAAATGAAGTTGCTAATCATGATCTATTAGTGGGAAAAGGACAGAGGCCGTTTGGAGTTGCACCAACTTTGGCATGAGATTTTGACTCTAGTAATGAGTATGTAGAGGAAATACTGCTGTGTTTGGCATCAATTTTTTTTGACAATTCATTATTTTGTAGCTATTCTCCAAGGTCAAATAACATTGAACCTGTGGAATGGGTGGACAACAATGACAATGCTAGGTTTATAAATCAAATGATGACATTCTTTTCTTGTTTCATTTTAACAGGTGTGCAACTTGGGTGGGTCCAACCCAAGCCCGACCTGACCCTGCCTGTATGTATGTGTGAAGTATGCACATGTACATTTGTAAATGAAATTTGTACATATTTTCAATCAATTTTACTCAAATTGGGCCATAAATCCCAATTGTCTAAAAATGTAAAAATAAGTTCTTTCAAATCTGACTAACCTGGCCTGGCCCAGCCCAAGCTCAACCTGGGTTGTATTGGGTTAAGCTCAGGTTGGGCCTGGATTGATAAACTTGGGTTGGGCCAGGCCTGAGCCCGAGGTTTGCATTTTTAGGGTTGGGCTTGAGTTGACCTTCAAACTGACCTAAAACGCCCAAGTTGCACCCCTGCATTTTAATAAAGTTTCCTGTTATCCATAAAAAAATCATAATTAGATAAGCTCAGCAGAGCATATGCAGAGACTTGAGATTTGAAGAAATAAAGGCGAAGCTTGAACTACTGAATGAATCTTATTTTTTTGTTCTTGGTTGTGCTATTTATGCCATTTGATTTACTGTCTATCTGAGGAATAGACCTTATCCAGATCCAATAATGCAGAACTAAGCAAAATTTTGTCAGGATATGGATCTCAGACCATGCATTTGCTTCTAGGATATATCCCATGATCTAATATGGATAACTAAATGATTGAACACGAGCCACTCCAGTCAACTGGATTCCAGATTCAACATGAGTACGGGGTGTGAATTAGGTTGCCCAATTTGAAGAATTTCAACCACATTGGGCTCAGGTTCAGGTTTGGGCTCATTCAAAATTTTACAAGTTCTCAACCCAACCTGACTAAAGTTGCACCTGTAAATGATGGATTTCACTATTTGAATACCGACTAGATCTGACTAATCTTCATCAGATTATATGGCTTGTTTTATGCCCATGTTAAAACCAGTGCCGTGTTTATCACTGTGATGCATTTTATCTCTATTTCTATGAAACTTTGGAGCAAAATAGGACATCTGTGGGTTTATGCAGGTAGCATTCCGTGCAAAGGTTGGCAAAAGAAACCAGCTACCTCACAAAGGGATAATTCCTGAAGAGTTTGGAGTGGTACTATCTTCTTCGGAAAGATTCCAGCCACCTTTATTTTTTTTCTTTTTATTTCTTTCATTTTCCCCTTTATTAGTTGATGTATTTATAATCTATTTTCTATTCAGGTTGCTCGATATAGAGGACAAGGCAGGCTTGCAGAACCTGGCTTCCGGAATCCACGATGGGTAGATGGTGAACTTGTTATTCTTAACGGAAAGGTTTTCATTTTTTCACAATTTCTTGTCCACTCTATGATCTGAAATTTGCAAAATATACTTTCTGTTTCATTTGTGCGTTGCTGCTACTGATTATATGATGCTTAACTAATTGGGTCTCTGCAGCACATTAAAGGGGGACCTGTTGTTGGATTTGTGTACTGGGCTCCTGAATATCATTTCTTGGTATTCTTCAATCGGCTAAGGCTACAGGAATAGATTCACATTGTTCATACAGTTTTAGCATATTCCTTTTGTTCAGATTGGATGAGGTAAAATGTTCCTTCATTAAGACCAATAAGAATTCTACATGTCATTCCATAGTTGCAATAAAACAGCACGAGAAAAGCTCATTAACAATTAAAAGCTTGGTAACACCTTTGGGCAACTGAATCTCATTAATAATTTTCAGTTGCTAAATGTCCAGGAATGACTAAATATCTTATATGTTTGCCATTGTTTAGCACAGGCATGAAGTGTCATGAATGTCCCGAAGACATGCTCTGCTAGCATGTATATGCATACAGATTAAGGTAAAATGCTGGAACAAGTGGGAATTCTCCAACTTTGGATATTTGTTTATCTACTTTGTGGTGGACCAAATCCTGCTGATTGCATTTGAGACCCATTGAAGAGTATATTTGGCCTCCAGGAGGAGAAATTATGTAAAATAGACTTTTGTTAGTTAAAAAGAAAATAGCAAGGAGTTTTATGTTTCTCTTGGGAAGATTTAGGGCGGATGAACTTCCTTCTTTGTTATTGATGTTGTCATCATCATGATCAATCAATTTTGTGTGGGAAAGTGGGGTTTTGTAGAACTGAAGCAGCTATTCACTCATTCAGAATGATGCATTTATGATCTAATGCACATACACGTTCTAGCATCATATTATTCATAAACTTTACAAGCACAACTTGTGTTCCACATTGGCTAGCTTTGGGTAATCAATCTAGATAGAACAGAAAAATCAAATGACAATCTCTTAACATTGGCTAGCTTTGTGCTGTATCTTTTTGCAGGTTTTTGTTACGATAATCCAGTAAGGTATTATCTTTTGAGACCATTAAAGAGAAGGTACTATTTTGAAGTAGAGCAGTAGAGAGAACTAGGTGACATTGGAGCATATGTGCAGAGCTGACTCACTGACAGGAACACTTTAAACACATTCATTTTTCTTCAGGCACTTCTTTTCCTCCCTGTATATCAATGGGATTGCATTCCTTTGTATATAGTGCAAGTCAACTAATCAACAGGTTAAAATCTTTGACGTGTTATTTATCAGAAAAAGAAATTTTTATCTTTGTTACATCATGTTTCCACATCAAGCTTATAAATATGCTCCCTTGTGCATGTGTAGAATGGCCATAGGATTTTATTTTGTTTTTATTTTTAGGCCATGACTTGCTATAATTGCTGAGGTGTAGCTCATCAATTGGAAATTCCATGTTAATTTTACTTTGAATATATAATTGGAAAGAAATTTAGGATCCTTTTGGTTTCCCTTGGGAATGAAATCTCATTCCTGCTGATTTCAATTCCCATTCCCATTTTTGTCTGAACCAAACAGATTATAGGAATAGACCATTCCGATACCGATTCCGATTCTGTTCGAATGGAATTTCATTGTGGAGGGAATGGCCATTCTACCAAGAACGAGAATGGGATTCTGATTCTACTCAACTAAACAGTTGGAATTCGATTCCGATTCCAGACCCCCATTCCTGTGAGCCAAATGGGCCCTTGCCATCAACATGTTCTAATGAGCTCATATCTACTATCCACATGTACCAACAAGACGCAACAGCCGTTCATCGGGAACTTCTCCTCATGAACGAAGATTTTCCCGATGTGTAGTGCGGCTGTAGTGTCTTCTGTCTTGTGACTGTGAGTAGGCCTGTGGGTCTGGACTTGTCTCTAACTACAAAATTGAAGAGGCATTCACTGGTGTGTTTCTGTGGACATAGATATAATGTTTGGGGGACTGCCAGGCTTTTGACGGAGGGAGTGAGTTGACACCAACCTCATTTTTGAAGGGCCAGGACTAACCAAGACGTGCCAAACTAGTAAATTTTCTTTAAGTTGAATAGAACGCGGAACCAAGTCTGTCTGTAGACTAGCATTTGCATATGATACAAAACTACAGAAGTAGAACGAAGAAAAACAGAGCCAGATGGTTTTTTCCGTCCTTTACCTGACATTGCCGGAGTTTCATTGGATAATACTTTCATTTGATGCTTTAGAATTCATTAACTGATGTGCCTTTTCTTTTCTTTTTAATTGAGGTGGCTTGACTACCACCATTATTTGTAGGGTTCTGTTGGGAATGAAGGGAATTCGCATGGGCTTCCCACATGTACATCTCAGCGTGCATTGAAAATATCTCTTGTACTTGTTATGAATACAAGGTTGGGATGTACTGTGGGGAGCACTCTCTGTCTGTAGGGAAGCCCATGCCAATTGCTCTTCAGGTGCAGTCATTCTCATGCTATTTATTTGGAGTTATATTCTGCTAAAAGTCCCCTTTCCAAGGGTTCCTTTTGGCTGATTCCTTTCTTGTTTCAATATAAGACTCATCCCTTTGTACAATAAATGTCATGTTTGGCACTATTGTGGATTTGTCAAAAATTGATGCCATGTCAGAGCCACATCAACATCTCAGAAACCGGTGATGAAATTTTTCAAAAATCATTGAATAATAAATCTCTGAAATCGGGCCTGCACGAGGAATTCCAAACATCACCAAAATCGGTGAAGAGGAACATCACCAAAATTGTAGGTCTGATTTGCAATTCTCGATTAGTATAAATAGCTTAGGATTCAACACCAAGGGAGACTAAAGCCGGCTTGTATACAATGTTAGTGTTCTTTGGTTGATCGATCATCTGATCTGGGTAAACCTCTCAGCACCCCCCCCCCCCCCTCACTTATTACGCTACGTGGGAAAAAAACCTCGAGCCCCATCTTTCTGGGTTTGGAAATCTAAGGTTCTACTTGCTGCTAAGGTGCCTTTTCCTTCAAAACACATATATTCCAAGAAAACGAATGACTGATAAAACTTTTCGATCCGAAATTCCTTCCTTTAAAGCTTACAGATTGAGGCCTCTCTTCGTTTGATGCGCTTTGACTTTGGTTGAGAGGGAATCAAAGCCTTGAGGCAAGCGATGCTGGTGGCTTTTCTTCGCCTGTAAAAGCAGGATTCTGAAAGTTTAATCTTCTGATGGGCGGGGTTTGAATTGGGAAGGGAGGCCCTCACTCCTCAGTTGTTCATCCTTGCACGAATAACTAAGGTTCCAGCAATCCCTTGCTGGACGTCACGGCCAAACCTAATTGCATGGCGTAGACAATATACTACGTTATGTGAGCAGTGATCAGCCCTTTAGAGTGGTTAAAAAAAAACTTTTTTATTTTTTTCATGTGGAAAGCAAGAGAATTTTCAATTCTTGGGACAAGGATCTGTTTATTATGTAAAGCCAAGGTAATATTATATCATTATATGTATATACCTTGTTTGGTTGGTTGTTCTTGTGAAAAAAAAAGATTCCTTTTCTTGATTAAACAACAAGGCCTCGGTGATTTTTAATTTTCTGGGCAAGTATATTTATCCGGGCAACTGTTTTTTCAGGTAAAACTTATCCGGGTAAAAAGAGAGGTGAGAGAGAGATAGCATTACCTGCGTTTAATAAGTGTGCGAGTAAATTATTTATCCACCTTGCCGGAGGCTATCAGTTACTTCTTCATTTATTGTGAAACACAGTATAACAGCAAATAATGAACTGGGATGTTATGATTAGTTTACCCGTTGATCAATTTATCCCACTAAAGAGTGAAAATTGGCGATAATATTGAAGAGTTGCACAAAAAACGCTAGCACTAGGACTCATGTTTTGCACAAAATTTTTGTATTCTTTTCAAATTAAATAGACTTGGTAAACCAATTCAATCCGAAAAAACAAGGTTAAGATCTCATATTTAATTACCTAAATTTGAGAATGACCCGATATTTGGCATCATAGTTGAAATCCTTCATTGTAATAAAAAATAAGGATGACGCCATAAACTCTTTTGCTGACCAATTTATTCAAAATCCTTCATTGTAATAAATAAAAATGGAAAAGAAAAAGATTCTCATAAGTAAACTCTTACATGTAGAGTCATGGAACTGGTGCCATCTGATTTATCTTTTGATGACCAATTTATTCAAAATCAAACATTATACTATGATAGGGTAAGTAAAGAAGTCCATTGGATCATTTATATAGTTGCAAAAATATATATATATTGATCCACTGATCTGATCTACCCTCGTGTCCATACATTTATGTTAGGTCAGGTGGGTCCCTCATCTGCACAGATTGATGGTGTTTTTGATCACTTGAAAAACAGCCACTTATTAAATAAAAAGAAAGCGACTTCACTTCAGTCTTGAGAGTTGAGATCAATATCAAAAAGATTCAAGTCCCCTTCAGAGTTCAGACCTTACCATGCATAGATTGCACTGTGCTTGAGTGAGTACTGAGTACAACTACAACCAGCTGGGAAAAGCATGTGGAATAGATATAAATGTACATTGAACTCATCTACTCATCACACACCACAACAATTTCTCATAACTATTTTGTTTATTTCAATATTTCTTTTAATTTATTATTATTATTTTCAACTTGTTCAGTGTTGTCTTTTTTGGGACTTTTTTTTTCCAAGTATAAACTGCTTTTGCACTGGTTTGAGCTGGACCATATTTTTCATTTGTGATAGGCTGGTAGCTAGTAGCTAAGGGTCGACCTTCATTTGTCAAAACCAAAAGACGTCCTTTTCCTTTGTCAGAACTGGGAATCTGGGGCAGTAGGGCCCGGGCCACCCTTAAAAGGCCTGGTGCCTCGTACTACTACGTCCCGTGTTCAGAGGATCTGCCTCCATGGATTCCACCTTGATATAATATTAACAGCGACATAAATCAGCTTCAACCCATTATTTCGTTTTCTTGTTTCATGAATTTGGACGGTAGAGAAAAAAAAGTTTCATTTAAAAAATATCTTATAAATCAGATGTTTAATTAAGGGCGGTTGATGGTGTATGATCTGCTAGCTCCCTGCTTTGGACGCCGGATTAGGTAGATTGTTTGGTTGAGCTGTAACGAAAAAGAGAAGATTAGAGTACTTAGGCTATTTTATTCGATGTGGGCACTTTGATACTTAAGTCAACAAATTGTAATTTTGAAAGAGCTAAAAAGTGAGAGAGAGTTAGAGAGCTTGGGTTTATGAGGTTAAAGATATAGGCGGGCTGCCATGAATATCATGAAATGCGTCTAGGATTTCTGGCCCGTTTGGTTCGGAGGTGGTTTCAGGCCTGGGGATGGACTCCGTGCAAATAAGTAATGTTTATCCAATCCCGCCCAAAATGGGCAGGTGATAACTAGCTCTTCCAACATGGCGTTGTGATCCCGGGGAATTCAGAGGCGATAGCCTGCTTAAGGGGGAGGTCGCTCGACACACTAGGTAAGTCGCTAACCGGAGTGAGGTTAGATTGGTGGAAGCAGGATGCCTCTTACGCTGACCCGAGATCCTGCCAAGTTGTTCGCAGTTCGGCCTACCAAGGTGGTGTCGAGGTCACTGAAGTGTCCGAAGTGTTCTGCTTATGTGGTGTCGATGTGTCACTCTGCTATTCTACAATGCCACGCGTTACGGTATCATTGGAGGACCAAATTACCCCTAAATCAATTGCCCCCCACTTCCAAGTCTGGCATGGTTAGTCCGACGAGAGAGTAATTTTAATCCGAGGTGATTTGGTTCGATTTTCGTCCTCGTTTGTGGTCCGAACGATGGCTTGGGATCAGGTTGGTTCGGTTGGTCCAACCTAGGCACAAGGTAGCATACCGGGGACGTGCGGATGCCACACAACCATTAGGTCACACAAACGCAAAAAAATGCACTAAACTGATTTTGCCTCGGAATACGAACCGTCACACCCTTGTGAACCATTAGACCTGACTGATCTCAGCCGTCCATAGTTTGGTTCATCCGTCTATAAATAGGACCCTTAGGGGCCCATTTCTCTTGTCCCTATCTTTGGAGTTCTAGTGAGATCGTACAGCTTGGCGTTGCCAGAGTGATCGTTGTTGTCAGCAAGGTCAGTTTATTTGTCCTAGGTGAGTAATCTCCCTTAGTTCTGTTTCATTCATAATGTTTGATAGTGAGTTCAAGGAAGAGAGGGGTCCGTCCTTCTAGGTCGAGGAAGGGACCTTGGCTCAAGACTAACGAGGTTCTCACAAAAGGCCTCGTCTTCTTGTAGGGCTAAAGCACCGAACTAGTTTGGTCCCATCGAGCTCTTTGCCGAGAACATCTACGAGCTTGTAGCTTGATATAAGATTCTGAATCAGTTCAAATATTCCCTTCCCCTTGGGCAGTACTCGTGGGAGCACGAAGAAGATGAGGTCGTTGTCTTCAAGGAGGCCTTGAAAGCAGGTCTTCGGTTCCCCCTTCATCCATTTATCCCCAAGGTGCCAAACTATTATAACATTAGCTTAGATCAGCTTCATCCCAACTCCATTTGGACCTTGGTCGGCACCATCTCCTTTTGTCACCATGTCGGCTTCCCCCTAGATGTTAAGACCTTCGCCGACGTATGCCATGTAAAGAAAAACCCCTCCAATACTCCTGGGATGTACAATTATTACTTGCCCTACCGCCTTGGGTGTTAGCTGCTGAACGACTTCCTCTCCAAAGTACCGACCTAGAAGAGGAAGTATTTCTTCCTTGACCAAAGTAGTAGATGGTCGTTCTTGACAACCTGGTTTGTGTTCTGGTCCTTGCTCGACTATGGCACTTCTCTTAGCTGGTTGGTAGGTGGGCTTCGGTCCTTCATCTTGATGAATTGCTTCAAATAACCTCGATGGGTCAATTCCTCAATTTCATCCTTGAGGTTACGACAGTTCTCAATGTTGTGGCCGATGTCTGGATGAAAGTGATAGTATTTGTTTGGGTTCCTGTTGGTGGGGTCTCCTTTCATCTGAGGTGGCCATTTGACATACTCGTCCATCTTAATTTGCATCAGAATTTCCCCCCTCTTCGCGTTTAGTGTAGTGCAGTTACGATTTTGGAAGAGGGAGTGCGAGAACACTGACCTAAGGACCTGCTTCTTCTCCGCGGTGACCTATTGTGATGGCTGCGGGGGGGACCTGCTGTGCCTTGGTGACTTGCTCTTCCGACATTGTTTGTTTCTCCCTGGCTGCGGGGGGGACCTGCGGGGGGCCATGAGGATCTCAATAGCTAGCAGTGAAGTTCAAGATATTGGTTGTGCTGACAAGGTGCTGATCTGACTCACCTCCTTTTTATCTTCCTATTTCCTTTCCACCTCCTCGTTGTCATTCAAAGTGAGGCGACTCCTTCTTGTGGCACGGCGTGTGTGTTTGCGACGCCTTCTCTGTGACCCCTCGATCGAGTTTGTGGCCTTAGTCCCGATCGGTGTTGTGGCTCGGTTCAATTCCTCGACCAGGACCTGGTTTTGGTCGTCGGAGCGGCAAGGTGTGTTATGGTCCCGCGCGTAGGATCTCATCACGGGTCGGTCCACAATGAGAAAGCCCTGCTTCCCCTTGCGCCTTCCCTTGCGTGCAGACCCTATTGCGGAAACTGAGTGGGTGATTTGTCCAAGAGACCACCCAAACTCTCCTCACTCTTTTCTTGACTGGAAAACTGAATGCTTTATTTCAATTCGTGGCCCCTTAAATAGGAGATTACAAAAGGGAATTCCTTGTTGAATTCGGCTAGGCTAGGGTAATCCAACTCAAACTAAAACTCCTAATTTCCTACTCAAACTAAAACTCATAACTCTTACTTAAGAAGATAAAATAAGATAAGGATAAGATACTGCCGGGCGGTGTGTGCGTGCTGCCAGGCGGTGCATGCTGCTGGGCGGCTGCGCCGCAGTGTGCTGCCGGGTGGTGTGTCCATAACAAGGTGGGTCAAGTACAAAGTTCTAATTCTGGTTGCCGCGCCGTTGGTTCTGGTTGTCAACGTACTGCCTAGTGGCCTGATATCGCTGGCGTTGTTGTTGTTGCCGTTGTTGCTGCTGCATCCCTGTTAGGGTGGAAAATCGTCCTTCCCATGTCTTCATCTGTAGGTTTATCTCGTGGACGTACTACATCAATTCGTTGAATTGGCGCACATCAATTTTGACAAGAACCACTAAGGGCTTGACTGGAGGAAGAGGCACATTCACATTGGGCTGAGGAAAGTTGGGATTTTGCATGATGGGGACACCTAGTAGGGTTAATGGCACGATAAACTACCCAATAGTCACAGAGGGGATGTCGAGGTGCACTACGGATTGGTACTGCCCCCCTGTGACCGAGTTGTTGTTGATAGGTGTGATGCTTGAAGATGCCATTGAAGATGTACTTGGAAAAGAAAGTATAAGAATATGGCTTTTGTGTAGCGTTTCCCACAAACGGCGTCAATTGTTGATGCATGATCTGGTAGCTCCTTGTTGGAGGACAAGTCAGATGCCGAACTAGGTAGGTTGCTTGATCGAATGACAAAAAAAAAAAAAAGAGAAAATCATAGTACTAAGCCACTTTACCCCGTGATATCATTGGAGGACTAAATTTTTCCTCATCAAATGCCATTCAATCAGGGTGATATTTTTATTGGGACCCACTTATCCTTCAAACCTTCAAGTGTGAGGGTCCTAGGGCCCAAGCTGAACCAGGGTCGGCCAAAGGTGAGAAAGGTAAAGCAGTCATCATTTTGGCCTTTGTCTTGTTTTGTTTTGGGGAGATGTAAACCATGTGCAATGTAGTTTCTGTGTTCTATTTCTATGTCAGGGTTTGAATCATCAATTTGTCTCTGTTCTGGTCTCTGAATCTATATAGCAGCTGATTATGAAAGTTTTGTAATTATAGTTAATTGGAACTTAGAGTGTCATGGACCATTTGTGAGGTGGATTCCACTCAAATCAAATTCAATTTGGACGAATTGGATAGATCAGTAATTAAGATATTATTGAATTGGACCAATCCAGATTTAATGGTCCCTTGGTCCATCCGTAATAGACTAATATATTGATTAGGTCGGACTAAATCAATATATGGTTCATTAAGAATACAGTTGTCAGTGTTAATAGATCAGATTGGATTGAAATCAATTTAAATTAAAATCAAATTAAATAGATTGGACGATAATTGGACTGGTCTAAAATATTCATCAGATTGGATTGGAACTGATCTATTTATAATAGATTTATATCGGACCAAATCCGGTCCAGTTGACACCCTCAACCGGAACCTCCAATCCAATCTTCAATCATGTAGCCTAGTCCAGCTAAATGCTAATGCGTCGTGAATAGGACCCACCCATTTGATTAGAACATTATGCTTAATTGGATGACTGTATGTAATTAATAAACTCAAGTTATTGAAGCCTTTTCCTAATACATTCACTCTACAGTTCACTTTAATAAAGTAGAAACAAACACTGCCATGATTCAAGCTGAATTATGGATCGAATCGAATTCGAATAGAGGCATATCTGAATTTGGATAGGGGTATCTGAATTCGATTGAATGAGACAGAAATTGAGGTATCCGAATTCAATTTGAATCTGAATCCGAATTCTATATATTTCTTCATTTTATAAATCAGCTTCATTCTAACTATGAATTTCTACCAAAAATCCAAAAATACTTCCTTAGATGCTAAATTCTGAATATACATATCTGAGAAAATAATGTGAATGAAACACTGAAACTGATGTTTTACATGACAACACCCTGGGCCGGAAGTTTCCAGAGTTATTGGATGAGTGCAATGGGTATTGAACAAAGAGAAGCCATGACTCATGAGGCATGGCCAATATTAGTTCCTTGTTGAATTAAGCTTTTACTTTTAGGCAGTGTTTGGACTGACTAAGGACCCCACCTTCAACCTCCTTTAGTCTCAGTAAAATGAAAGGAGATTTACAGAACAACTTTTCGTGTTGTGGTTGTCAATGGCACATGGAAATGCCTGAGAGGAGGACGAAATGCTCACAGAGAGAGAAAGCCTAATTGCGCAGTAGAGTACAGATGGGCAAGATGTTGCTTTCTGGTGCAATGGAGACCCTCGTGAACCTGTGAGAGGCTGTGACTGAATGGTTAAAATTTAAAACCCCTGCTTTGGTCAAGTGGGTATCTTTGATTTTGACATCCAGCCATCATCTTTGGATCGTATGGATACTCAGTCAACACATAATGGGTTTGGGTTGGCAAAACCCGTTTAAGACTTGACCCATTTATGGTTTCTAATTAGATCTCAAAGAAATTTTATTTTATTTTATTGAGTTACATTTTACAACATATTTTCATTTTTAATAAGGTGTACTTTGATGTAGAGGAATCATGGGTCGGTTGGTTTGGTTGTTGGGTGTTTGGCCAATTGAATCTATCTGGTTAAGTTGGGGAGTTGGTTACTCAAAATTGAAGACCATTAGTGAAAATTTATCAATTCGAGTTGTATTGATTTGGGTCAAAAAAAAATTAACTTTTAAAAATTACAATAGTATTATTAAAAATTTAAGCTTACAATATAAAATATTTTAAACTAGAAAATATATAATTTTTCCCACTTTCCTATATTAAAATATTTATATTTAACACACACACACGACCAGTTCAGTTTTGATCGGTTTATAAAGCTAAAACGAAACTAACCAAACTTGACCAGATTGAAAAATTACTGAACCAAAGCCAACAAAAAATATTAAAAAACCAACCAACTCAAGTTAAATTGGATCGGGCTGATCGATTTAATTGGTTTCATACTTCATTGGTTTGACGAATATTATTGGTCCATGTCTTTTACTACATGTGTATAGATGCACTATAGAGTATAATGCATTTACTTGGGTACACATTAAATCCAAATCTCAACCAATTAATTAAAGAATTCTTATGTACTTACATTTCACAAAGTATGTTTTCACATTTAACAAGGTATACTTCTAAGTTTGACAAAATGTGAATCAAAAATATCATTAAGCCCCATCTAGGTGTCTATATATTATTGTAAGTTACAACAGATGCACCATACATTTTGCCTCCTTGAAATTTTATGAATTAAACTTGAAAGTTGAAACTATGTTAACTTATCATGAAACTTCAATGAATATAGAGATGCTTAGAAAACTTCCATAATATATGATAGTGAAATTGAAGAATCTTGACAATAATCTTTACTAAGAACAAGGGTACTATTATTCATTTTTTTGGGATGAATCGTTTTGGCTCGATTCTATAGGATCACTACAGGTTAGGTTTGGGTTGAGATGAACCTATTAGGGGTACAAATGGATCCGATCCGATATATATTATATATTTATAAATATATATATATGTTATTTATTTATTTATATTATATTTTTATAAAAAACATGTATATATATGATGGAAATAATTAAAAAATATTTGTATTTTACTTTTTTAATTAATATACATTTTAATTTTCTTTCAATAATTTATTAATTTTTAAAGAAAATAAGTCGATTCGGATAAGATATGAAGGTCTAACTTACCAGTAGGATTCGAATTCAAATCGATCGGATCGGATTTGACATAAACAATATCGGATCTGACTTACCATGATTCAAATCCGATTTGATCCATTTGCATCCCTAGAATCCATACTCAACCAGCTGAGGGGCTATTGGCATCCGTAATTGTTTGGGTCATGGTTGAGTTGACTTTGGACGCCGCGTAGCTGCCCAGTCACCTTAGCCACATCGGCACCGCTCTGCCATTTTCGTGGCATACACCGACTCTGTGACCATGACCGTGCTGCGCTACTTCCGTAGCCCCTACTTTATCCTCCTAGCCACATCGACTCCACGCCATGTTAATAAGCACAACCAAGAAAAAGGAGAGGATGATGACAACTCCATTGGGAATTAGGACTCTATCCCAAAGACTTCAGCGGTTAATCTCATCCCGGCAGCCCCAGAAGCCTAATCCGATCAGGACACGGATCTTCGGCTATAAAAAGGTATCTCCCGTTCAAGGTAAGGGATTCTAACCTCTAGCACCCATATTGTGACTTTGCTCGGACCAACACTGTTCTCTAATTGCTCGGCCTGATCGCCCACTATATTCTACTGACTTGAGTGTTAGAATATCTATCCGGGGACAACCCCTCGGGCTTCTGAGATCTCTCTTAATTACAAATCTTGAAACACGACTTCGTCCTTCCACCTTAGCTCCGCCCTATTGGTGAGAAATATCTGTGACATCAGTTTGTGCACCACCTCGAAAAAAACAGCATCACTAACCATGTCTTAAGATTAAGTATGACCTCATTTGTCATTTTTCACCAATATAGAAAGCAAAGAGTGGGGATGATGGATGAAATGTTTGTACACGATGGATGTAGCATTTTACAACTAAAGAAACCTTTGTTTCGTCATTTTCAATAATAGATTCTTCTACAAGCAAACATACAACACCGACACAAAAAAATCAAATCCACACGCACAAATCACCACACTTTATTCCAACTAATAGTAGCTAGAAACTTCATGTGATCAGAGAGAGAGAGAGAGATTCAAAGTATTGATACATACAAATTTGTGCCTAGCACAAATAAGTCGGGAGTAGGTCTTAGGACTGTCTACCCCATGAAATGGGTCAAAAGGCCCTGCATTTAGTGTTTTGGATCTCCACCAATGTGTATTGAGGTATTGTGTCGAAATCTTGAATTCTGATATGGAGTTCTGAGTGAAGAACGATCTTGTGGATCTGTTTGTTTTATAAGAAAAAATGGTATTCTAAAGCCAAGTTTAAGAGTATTTATTTGAAAAATAAGTGTTTATTTTAATAAGTACTTACAAATGTTTGGTGAAAAAATATTTATTTTAAGTGTTTTTTAAATAAGTCTAAAACTTGGACTTTTTAAGTAAGTATTTATTTTTAAAATAAACACTTATTTTAGACTTATTTCTCAAATACAAATAATGAAATAAATATTTATTAATATGATTCCAACCCAAAATAAATACTTATTCAAATAAACACTCACAAACTTAACCTTTACTTTCAATTAATTAAGCTATCATTAATCAAAGTGATATTAGAACTATATAAGCCACTAGTAGCAGTAAACCATCATTCATGAATGAATGATTGAAGGAAGAAGTTGGGTTTCATTTCTTCCGGACAACAAACATAATCATCAAAGTGGGCATCTCACTATGAAACTGAGGCCTATCATAAAAGTGGGACCCGTTATACATGAGATGTCCGGTGTATGATGTTGTTGGAATGTATTTTATTGATAGGTGATTCGGATTTTGATTCTTCTTCTTCATCGAAAGAAAGAATTTCGGGCATGCTACTGACATGGACTGTGAGATTGGATTCCACACAAAAATATTTTGGTGTTGACTAAAAATATAAAAATGAAGGGAAATTTATGGTTTACTCCGTCTGAGGAATTTTTATTATTTTTTTATTGTTTAATTTTCCATTACCTCCACTATGATTCACTATCCCCTTTAAATTTTTCCCTTGGATTTTTAATCCTTTAAAAAACCACAATTCTTTAAATTTTTGAAAAGTAAAAAACAAGGGCAAAGGGATATGTATAGAGAGAAAGACAGAGATTATCCAATACGGATCTTCTTTTGAAGTGTCACCAGAGTCACCACATGAACCCATTGAGGGAGAGTCCTTGCAAATTGAGCAACCCTCCTATGATGATAAACACTAAGGAAAGCTTTAGAAAATGACAAATGAAGTCATAGATACTTTGATTATTAAACAATCCTAAATCCCATTTATTAATCAAAACACCCCTGATTTGATATTTGTCTTTTTATAATTTGGAGCAGTTTATGATCAATGGCCCCCATATGATGAACATAATATCTTCCCGACATAAACCAACTCACTCTGTTTTGTTTTTGTTGTTTCTTTTGTCTTCTAGAGTTTAATGGTCACGGGGTGGGCTAGGGGTTGGCATGGGCAGATGGGTTTTCTTTTCATTTGGACCCCAGCCTGTATTTGTGGCATCAACCCTCACAGAATTTGTCTTTATTTCTCAGATTGGCCCAATGTTTTGTGAAGATAAATAATAAATACATGGAGAAAAGAATGTGGGGAATTCAGGGTTCGTTTGGTTCTTAGTCGAAATCGGAATTAGAATGGTCTATTTCCATAATCTATTTAGTTCAGACATAAATGAGAATGAAAATTAAAATTAGTAGAAATAAAATTTTAATCTCAAGGGAGGGGCAGAGAATAGCCATTCCCTCAAATGGGGGAATGCTATTTCAGCCGAAATGGAAATAAGATTCTGATTTTGTCCAACCAAAACAGTTAGAAACGGAATAGCCCATTCCAATTCTGATTTCAGATCCCATTCTTGCAAACCAAACGAGGCCTCAGTAAACTATTGATATGGTCATTAATTGTCATTTCATTAGTTGATTAATCAAAGTTTGGTTCAAGGTTTGCAACTTTTCCCCTCTCTCCATCCTTTTGGCTTTTTTGGTTTGAAATAAAAGGTAGGAAAGAAAAAAAGAAAAGAAAAGAAGAAAAGCATAGCAATGAGATGAAAGCACCTATTCAATTCGAGTCCTTTGGCTTTAATTCTTTGTAAGGTTGCAAATGGATTGAATTCGAATTAAGTTTAGTTAGAAAAAAAAAATCCATCCATGAATATTTTGGATTGGAAACGAGTTGGATTCAGGTGCAAGAATTGATTAGAATAATATTATATATTATAAGTAAAAGGTTGCGAATGGATCCGAATATTCAAATCCGATATGTTAGATCAAAATATATTTAATCTATTGATATTTGGTTCTAAATTGAATATTATCCATCATATCTAGATTAGACTCCGACCAAAATTGGGTATTGTATATAGTAAATAATTTGGCCTAAAAATTATCAAAATGTTATATATTATCAATAAGACGAGAAAATGACATTTATATTGAGCTCCATGAGTCTTGTTTATCATTATTTAATGTCATATTTATTGTTAAATTATGGATATTTATATAAATATAAATAAATGTATTCTAATATTGGGAATTGGGATGAATATATATGTTCCAATAAAATTATAGACCAAATTCAGGTTGCCTTAATCAGATCGGATTCAGAAAAGTGGATACCATTTACAGCCCTAAGGTTTATGTCCAATACAATAAAAATGGGGTGGACCCAATCCATATTTTATTGCAGATGAGGAAACTTTGATCACCACTGAAGAGAACTTATAATATTTATAATAATATATAAGGAATCACCTTTTGAGATGTTCTTAGTGGAAAAGGGGATGTATCTAAATATAGGGGTGGATTCGAGCTGAATTGAGCCGAGTATTTGGTTATTTGAATTCAATTTGCTGAAATTGTGTTAGGTTTGAGTTCGATTCAAGTTCGGCTCGGTTCAAAACTCGTAAGTTTGAATTCGATTGCAAGTTAAGTTTTTTGTTTTTTTTTAATATACATATAATTTTGTTTACATACAAAAAAATAAGAATTATAAAAATTATTTACTATTATACATAAGAAATAAAAATATTATTATATAAATTATTTATTATATATATTTATATTTATATGTATATGTATATGTATGTATGCATGTATATATATATGTATTCATGTATGTATGTATGTATGTATGTATGTATGTATGTATGTATGTATGTATGTATGTATGTATGTATGTAATAAAAATTAATTTATTTATTATACTAGGCTTGCGAGCCTCACGAGCCGAGCTTCACTAGGCTTGAGCTTGGTTCGAAACTTGGTTTAAACCGAGCTCGAATAGCTCGTGAGAAACTTGGCTCATGGTCACCCCTATCCAAATACCCAACTATTTTTGTTGTGTTATGAGCTAATTAACTAGGGTGGTATTTGGTACGACACATCTTTCAATCTGTAAAAAGTTCAAAAGACTAAAAAATGGTATTTTTTTGGGAGAATGACCGTTCAACCCACCTCAAAATTCTTAGCCCCATTGTACAGGTGGGATAAATCTTGACCTTGGATTGATGCCAAATCCACAGGAAGGATGTGGTTTATGGGGGGGCTACTAATAGACTATGGGGGCTGTAATTTTTGTACTTCTCCGTATTTTTTTTTGTACTTCTCCATTTTTTTTGGAGAAGAACAGACAAGCCCAATTCAGATTTCTGATTTTCACTACAGAGCTATAAACATTCAAAATGTCAAAAACCCACATTCTATGCACCCATACCTGCCCCTGAATTGAAATCAATTCCGAGTTGACATACCCCAAATATACTTTGAACCTACAAATTCTGACCTTGGGCTAAACCATCCTTCTCCCTTTTTTGTATCCAAAGACCCATAGATGAATGTGCGAAAAGACAGAAAAGGCCAAAAATCAGAAAACTTTTGGTCATTCCGTGTTGAAAAATAGTCTTATCAACTATTTTTAACATCCCGATAGACCATAACTTGAACCAAACAGTCTTAAATTACAAAGTCAAGACCCCAAAAGCTGAGTGGTCTTCTTGTCCATTTGGACTATTGAAAGATCTACCTAAAAGACAGGCCAAACATATCCTTAAACTAATTCACTAGTTGAAACTAAGGACTGAACCCCTAAAACACTGACCCGCCATAGTCCATTCTAATAAGTAACTAGCATACTTATTGAAAAAATAAGTAACTAGCATTCTAATAAATTAAATTTAAAAATTTCAACAATAGTAATTTAATCTCCAATAATTATTGAAAATTTTCTATTAAATAAATAAACAAAATAAATTTATACATACTTATTGAAAATACATTTTTCACAAGACAAAAAATATTAATTTTAGTATATATAATTATATAATAAATATAGATTAATAGTTTAAAATTATTATTAATAAATATTACTTTTCTGAAAGTTATTTTCTCAAATTATTACTTGATATAAGTGAAATTAATTATTTAACAATATTATGTAAAGATATTAAATTACTATTAATTTCAATATTATTTTATATTTATTTATCTACTTTTAGCTTTTTTTAAATATATTACATAATTTATTTATTTTAACTATTTAAAATCTAGTTATGTTAAATATTTTGTTATTTAAATATTTAGTTATTTAAATACTTAAATAATATGTAAAATATTTAAGTTTTAAATTATTATTTGTTTATTGAATTTAATTATCCATAAAATCATAATTTATACTATGTTTACATAATTTCATTATTAAATTTGTAATATATCAAATTATTATTAATTTAACTATTTTGTTATAATTATTTTTATACTTTGAAGATTTTTTTTTTAAATTTATTACATAATTTCGTTATTTTAACTATTTAAAATCTAGTTATGACAAATATTTAAATAATCTATAAATTATTTATTATTTGAATTTTATTTATTTAAAGCTATTACATATTATTAATTATTTAAAAAACATTTAAATTGATAATTTAGAAAAACATAATTTAAATTGTTATTACATAATTTCATTGTTAGAATATTTAAATAATTCTTAATTTTTTAATCCAAAATTTCTTTAGATAGATATAGATAAAAAGTAGGGGAGAGGATAAATAGGAATTAGAGATAATTTAGGAAAGAAACTCTATACTAAATTAGAGATAATTTTGGAGATAAATAGGAATTAGAGATAATTTAGAAGATAAATAGGAATTAGAGATAATTTTAGAGAAAGCGGGAGATAGTGGGGAAGGTAGTTTAGAAATAATTTTAGGAGAAGACATTATTTAGGTTATTAAGAAAGTGCTTCTCATTGGTTGTTTCAAAAATGACATAAAATTAAAAAAAGAAAAAAAAATAGATAAATAATTTCTCTCAAAGTAAAGATAGATAGATAAATAGATATATAAATACATAATCCTGACCCATCGGAACCGCTTTGGCAATTGGTTTTTAGGTCAAAAGTTTGATTATCCGTTTGAAAAATCAGCTCGTGATATTTTAATTTTAAAAATAAAAAATGGTTAAAAAATCTTTGTTTCGGCCGAATGAATCAATTAAGTACCTCTAGGCTCTAAGTAACTACAGTTTTAAATTAAAACCGAGCTATAATCTTTTTTTTTTAATAAATTAATAAAATGCTTTTTAGTTTTATATAATATTGAGAAGAAAATGGAAGAGAAGATAAGCAGTGGGAGTGGGAGGGGGTGAGGCAGATTGGTGGTCGTTGAGAAACTCGGGGGAACCGAAAAAACCTAACGTCTGGGTTGAACCGTACACGTGGCAGTTACTTGCACCGCACACACACACAATGATTGGGCATTTGGTGACCCACGTCAGCAAACCCGTACGGTAGCATCTCTAGTGGTCCCCATTCCTACGTGGCACATATGTTCATTTCTTTTCTTTTCTTATTTTTCAAATTTTTTTCTCTCAATAAGTAAATAGATTAATCCTAAATGTAGAATAGAATCATAATAAATTCCTTGTAAAGTGGGGAGTGGTGCTCTCTCGCTCCGGGTTTTTTCTCGTTGTCCAATCATTGGAGAATCCTGGATTCATTTGACGGCATGAAATGGCCGATCTCTAGCGTCAACCATCTCGACCGTCCGATGTGCATCTATAGAATCCCAAACCACTGCGCCTATAAATAGAGCAAGCCGACGAGCTGTCAACTGATTTTTGAGAGAGGGAAGGAGGAGAGAGAGATAGTTTGCAGAGACGATGAAATATAGAGAGAGAGGGAGGGAGCGAGGAAGAGAAAACTAGGGTTTTGATCTCTGCAACTATATTCTTTTTTGGTAAGTTTTACGGGTTTCTTTCTTTTGTTTTTTTTTTTCCGGTGACTTCGAGGAGGAGATCACAGTTTGGTCTTGGAGAAGGTCTCGGTTAATCTCGATTTCGGCTGGAACATCGTGAGGTTCCGATCATTTTTTCGCTTCCATGATCTATCCGTCTTCCTGTCTCGTTCGAGGCTTCTCGGAAGTAGGGGACTGGGGGGGTTCTGATTCCCGGATTGGAACAGTTTTGGGGAAGGGGTTGGTTTGACGACTATTCGTTGATTTTTAAACGTTCCTCTTTTGAGAAAGGAAAACGTGAAAGTTCGAAGTTTTTGATTATATTTCCGAGTTTGGTTCAAGGAATTTAGGGTTGGTTTGTTAAGCGGAATCCAAGAATTAGGGCATGTATCGTTATCTCGGTTATATTGAGGGAATATTCGTATTTGAGCTCTGTGGATAATCTCAGTTTCGTTTTGGTTTCTTGCTTTAGTTCTGTTTGATTTTTTAGCTTTTAAGGAAAATTCTATTTATGGTAAAGTTGCGTTTACCTGTTTTAAGAAAAAGTGGGTGTTTTCTTAACTGTAGTAGGTTGGATTTATAGATTCTTTGGGCAGAAATTTTTCTTGGGGTTTGTAAGAATCTTAAGAAACTCCTATTTATTTCATATGTGATGATTCAATTACCTCCCTTTTGCTTTTTCGTCTGAAATTTTCTTCTGGTTATTGCTTTTTTGCTGCTTATGTTGAAGCTTAACGGTTATCTTTGTTTTTTTCAATCCTTCTCGTCTATTCTCGGATTGATTCATATCATCCCATTTATTCATTAATTGTTTCTGTGGCTTCCAGAAATTACTCTCTCGTTTCTGCCCGTCGGGTTTCAATTCTTTTGAGTTTTGCCCTAAACATACTGGAAGTTTTTACATTCTTTACCAATATATCATTGTTCTCGGAATCTTCCCTTCCGAAACGCTTCGTAACTGCATTAGTTTTTTGCTTTCCTTGCCACCCAATCTGTGCTGTAATTTAATTTTGCCGGGCGAAAAATGGCTGTTGCCTTCACTCGATTCTCTTGGTGGTTGTGGGGTGGAAAGGATCATGAGCCCACTGTATCTTCTGGTTCTTCTTTGAATTCTTCATCAGATTTCGGTATGCGGGAATCGGAGACTGTGAAATTCCCTTCTGTCAAGGGGGGCAAGATGTCTTCCACTTCGAGAAGGATTAAGCGGAAATGGCACAGTCGGGAAGAACGGAGAATTGACAGGGAATATGACGTGGTTTTGGTTCCACCCGATGGTGGATGTTTGTCAGGGTCTGAATCAGACGATTCGGATTGGTCGATTGGCTGGTTGGAACCTCATGCCCCTGATTTCCTGAGTGATGATGAGGCAGAGAACAGTTTTGCTGTCCTTGTTCCATGCTACGGACGTGGTCGTAGGGAGATGGTGGACAATTCAAAGAATCAGATTTTGGGTGCTCTCGGAAACCTTCCAAATGGGTATTCTGCTGGTAAGAGAAGAGTTCTTCCATTTGGAATTTTTGTCTCTTTTCCCTCTTATTTTTATACAATTTTTTGCACGATTTTCAATAGTTTTCATATTCTTGTTGCACTGTAGTCTTTACTTCTGTACACAGTGAAAATTTCCTGCTTTCTACCAAAAAAATAAAAGAAACTTTCCTTGTTATTATTTCCTGTTTTTCTGATGTATGGAATAGCGCAGATTTGATGTTTTGGACTACACTTGGTTAATATATACTTTTTGACTTTAAGCCACTGGAACTGCTCTCTTGTTCAAGTGAGTTTGGCCGGCCTTGTACTGTCAAGTCTGGTGAATATTCACTCTTTATGCCTTTGTCTGTGCATGTAAACGTATTTCATTCTGAATCCCTGGTTTTTTAAAAAGAAATGGAGCCCAATGATAGTGAAAAATTATATATCATTATTTTATCTTCACACCAAAAAAAAAAATCTTATCTTAGGCTTCCTTCAACTCCTCAAGGTTATTAAAGTGTCTGAAGACCTTTGCATAGTTGTCCATGGGTTATGCAAAGTCGGGGTAAAAGAAGTACATATACTTTGTGATACCGCATTCTTTCATGACGCTTTTTGTTTGTATCTTGTTTTTTATTTTTGACTTTCTATTACTTTTCTAGCCTCTGATCCCAGATTTTAGGCTCTCCTCTTGTACATTGTTCTATTTTGTGTTCGTGAAAGAGGAAAAGGGCATGGGTTAGTTTTTAAAAGATCAGATATATCCAAGTTCTACAAGCACCATCTTCTCCACTGGATTGATTGGGTAGAACTGTAGCAGCAGCTGTGTTGATGTTTCTGTTACTCCTCTTATTAAACTCCCATCATGATGCTGTCAGTTGAAGCAAATCACCATCCTTCCCCCCAAAAAATAAAGTAATAAATAATAAAATAAATAAAGAGGTAAAATAGTGTGGAAGGGTTTCTTGGTTATCTGCTATGCAGGATATTGTTCCCTTTTATGGACCCAGGTAGATCTGGTCAAACTCTCCTTTCATGAGTAACATCTCAAGATTGATGTTTCATTTGTGTCATGATGTTGCATATTTTTGGTGGATTTCTTTTTCATTTTTATTAACCTGCCATTAAGAATTAGATTTTCGGCAACATAAATGACCTAGAGTTGAAAATAACTGAGCCAAAAAAAATACAATAAATAGCTTATTATTTTTTGATCCGGAAACTCTAGCTCTTATTATATATTGTCATTAAAAAGCTTATTGTCTTTCAGCTGCATTGTCTTGAGCTTATCTTTGACCTTTCAGTATGAGAAAAACTAAAATTTGTATTCTTTGCTGAATTCTTTTTATTTTGGTTGATTCACAGATGGCAAAAAATATATGGAACAATGGCTGTCTTCTCTCCAAAACAACTGAGATTCGGGTCCATGTGATTGCTATCAGATTGGCCCCCTAAAGAAATGCTGCTGCTACTTCTACCATTTGGTTTGAAGAACTTATCTTGTTTCAGATAAAAAAAACTAAAAAGAAAAGGAAAAAAAAAATCAGTAAAGAAATGGGCATATAAGAGGCTGTAAGATTCATCAGCGGAGGATCAACTTCTGTCAAGGCTACTAAACCTAATATCATTTGGTTTCAAAATGAATGCTTATGAGAGCAGAAAAACACGAAAAGAAGGGGCAAAAGAGAGGTTGCTTTCAGGGCTTAAGACCCCCTTGCTTCTTTGGTTTAAGGATTACTAAAAACTATGGATTAAGTTAATGTGTTGTGTTCTGGGGTTGTATCTTGCCCTTGCTCTCCTCCTGGAAGTGATTATGATGAAAGATGGAAGGAGGCTTCTATGTCTATTGCAAATTCTTTAATGTAAATAGCATTGCTGTACATATGGAAAGCATATCTATGCTTTTAACTTGTAACTACTGTAAATAATACATGACCTATTTTTCTCTGTTGCTCCTTGTTCTCTTGTTCATTTCTATGATGATAGACTTGTCTGTCTTGTGTGTGTGTGCTATTTTTTTGTACATATGGATGGATGCTCTCCGTGAGTCGATAGCCAAGGAATGTAGATATGCTTGATGAGTTTTTTTTTTTTTTTCCAATATATGCTCGGTGACTTAGTGTAGGGTATAGAGGTTCTTGGTTGCTTGACAAAATTAATGATACAACAGATAACCAACTAGGTGGACCAGTCCAAGTCTCCAACTTCAGGAACCCATAAATTATGTGATGTTACTGATTGTTGGGTGAACAGTGGTGGTCATGTGGCTTTAGGTTTGGCCTGAGGCCCTGAGTGCCTAACATCTTCCATCCACTATGTCCTGATATGGAGTGATGGTGATGGTGATGTACCGACATATTCATATTGTTGGCAATAATGCAACTGCCAACTGGAGACTGGAGACTGGAGGGTACAAAATTGAAATCCAAAGCTGCATTATTTCTCTTTCCTTGCATGTATTGCTTTTTATGTAATTGTTTATGCATGTGCTTGTGTTGAGAGAGTCCGGTGAAAATTAAATTGAACAGCTAGATACAGTAAATAGTGATTAAAGGATTCAAATAAAATGCAATCCTAGCCAAGAGAAAGTTGTACATAGTGGGGACTGGGGAAACGGGAAACCCATAGCATCAAGCAAGCAGCAGTATTTGTTGTTGAGTTGGTCAATAGTCACTAGATCTCTAAGTGGCGAGAATCATTTTACTGATCTCAATTTCCGGCCATAGAAAAAGGGAATTGAGTTGTTTAGACCAAACTGTTATGGTTGCTGAGGCATGATTCCACGTCTGACATATATTATGTACCCAGCCTGCCGCCGATTATGACCTACAAATAAACTAATAACATATCAAGCTCTGCACTCTCTCACTCACTCAATATTTTCATGCATGAATCCAGCATTGAAAAAATAGTAAAGGAATCTGAAAGCTGGACTTCCTATGTATATTGATTTGATTTGGGGTTCTTTCTTTCAATCTCATTTTATTTTTGTTCATTTTTAAGAGGATACATATTTCTTTTCCTGTTTCTGATAATCCTACCGGTTTTAAACTGTTTAACTGCCACGTACCGGAATCCCATTTTTCTAATAAGGTGTAAAAGCCAACCTCTACCCAGAGAGCATATGAATAAGAGCACAAACAAGGAGAAAGAGAAACCAAAACACAAAAGCACATTTGAGGGAATAAAAGATGATAAAAAAGCAAAACATAACCAGTACACCTGCTTGCCTTGTATACATGTACATGAGAGTAGGAGAGATGCCTTCATTTTAAGTTCTCAATATGCTGGACTCAGTTTATATGTAGATACAAGATGAACAATGATCTACACTAGGCAGGAAATGTAGGTGTTGTCATAAACCACAAGCTAATCACATACAGAACCTTTTATCAATAAAATATATGTCTATCACTGGTCTGAATTGCTAACCAAAGGGCCAGCCATTAGACTCTTTACAGTTTTAGCATCAGAATACATGTACTTTGCTCTTATAAGAACTTGCCAACCATGCATTTTATATACATTCTTTTGGGCAACTCAACCCAAAAGATTATTTAACATGGATCTCCTTAGATTTTACAGTACTCATCCCATGGATACTGGGATAGACTTAAAAGCAGCTAAACTTGGAAGCACATCATGGCTCCTTCGTTGGACTTAAATGACACTTCATCCACAATCTTGGCTCCCCTTCCCTTGGCAATGTATAGGCCTATGTGATGTGTTAACTCCTGCCATGAAGATAGAAATGCTTATGTTTCCATACATACATAACATCTACTAATTAAAAAGGGTATATCAATCACTTCCCTGGACCTCGTATGAGAAAAATTGCAACGAAAACTCTTAGTAGTTGGTACCGATGTGCTATAATTTGATGAGATGTATACCAATACATATTAGTTGTTCTCTTATGATACAAGGAAGATTAGCAAAGAGACAGGGTACTAAGTTCTTTTTCCTATTTCTTCCTTGAAAAACAAGAAAAATCATAGTTTTTGGAACCGTAATGGTAGAAATACTTGTACTTCCTGCTGTGTGGTAAAAATAAATGCTTCAATCCGTTTGGGGTTGTGTTAGGACAAGCAGTGCTGAAATGAAGTTTGAAGAAGGCTTGGCTAGGCATGTCAACAGGTCCAGTTTGGTACAGGTTTGCCTCCACCATAACCCAACCCTCCAATGTTTCCACCTGAACCCAAAACTAACCACATAGGGTTCAACCCAATAGCGACCCAACTCAACCCAACCCAAAATCTTTCAATTGTATTTTTTAATAACATATTCTGAAAATCCAAGATTAATTAATTTAAGTTGGAATTTGGTTTATGGGTTTCGAAGTGTCACTTCCTCTTAGTGAAAAAGAAAAACCAAACAAACATGAAAAGAAATCCTAAAATTTAAGGTTATGGGGTTAGAAATCATACCAAATTGCAAGAATACCCTCTATATATGTAGGGGTATTATGACCCAGTAGGATGGACCAGCAAAACCCAAACCCCACCTAGATTGGAGAATCAAAACCCTAACCCAACCCTATAGGATTGGGTCAAGCCAAGTTTGCCGTTTAATCCAACCCATTGACACCCCTAGATTGGAGGGAATTGGGTTTGGAAGCCACTTCCAGTAAGGGATGTCCAAACTCCAAATTGAGCTAAGCCTTCATCTACTTTATCAGTCTAATCAGGTAAGAATAGATTTGATTGCTCCTAACTTGCCATAAATCCAAGAAGCTTAGAGAGGTTCACAACATAAGTAAAGAGTCTGAGAATGCAATAAGAGTGTGTAATAACAAATTTAGGAATGCAATAACCAGAGGAGACATTGTGTTCCATATATCCAATGACTAACTGTAAATGTTCCTACACATTGATATACACCAAAGGTTTAAAAAGAGAGAAGGTAGGAATGCCCAGGTAAACGCTTCAGTGCTAGTTTTGATAAATTGCATGCACCTTGATACATGTAAACCTTAATATTTCTCTGATTATATAACCATCACATATAGAAATTAAAGGATGAATTATACTCTAATCAGATGTGAAATATGCATGGTGTAACTTAGTAAAATTTGGCAACCAAAACTTGGGGATATAGAGGGTTCTAGTTGTTCTGCAGTTCACATTAGAGATGGAAGAACAAAGAACTATTCTACCAGGAGAAAGCACAACATGGTAACCAATCAAAATGAACAACTATAGGCATTCCACCAGATTATAAAGAGCACACTCTGAGAGTACCTGTGGATGAGCTACAACTTCTTTGTTGTTTTTTGCAACATGAGATGGAATATCAAATGTTGCACAACCACGGGAATACACCACCACATCCTCTAGAGGGGGGAGAAGACCATGATTCCTCGCAGATAACGCAGAGTCAACAAAAGCTAGCACACAGATATCTGTGCATATCCCTACAACCAGTATCTTCACACACTCAGTGTTAGTTTGCTTGAACAAAACCCTCTTTCTCCATTGATTTGGAAGAGAATAAATAGAGTACGCTAAAGTGAAATTAATGGCTCATTTGGTTCGCGGGAATAGAGGTCTGAAATCGGAATCGAAATGGGTCATTCTAATTCCAACTGTTTGGTTGGGCAGAATCGGAATCCCATTCCCATTCCTGGTGGAATGGCATTCCCCCATTTGAGGGAATGGCCATTCCCTCCCCCTACTTTGGGAATGAAATCCCATTCCAGCTGATTCCAATTCCCATTCCGATTCCTGTCTGAATCAAACAAACTATAGGAATAGACTATTCCGGTTCCAACTGTGAACAAAACGGACCATAAATAATGAATTAGATTGTCTTTTTTAGTTTTTATAGTATCTATGCATGATGAAGGATGGATTTTTCATTGCAGAAACACTTACAACTTTGATATTGTTGGTTGCTACCCAATCTACAAAGACGTTTGAGCCGTCTTTCTCAAATGAACCAATAAACCCATCAATGCAATCCTTGCGTCTAATTGTTACATTTGGTTTATTCTCTAACCATTGCAGGGCTGCAGATTGGACAGAGACTATTATCGTCTACCCTTGAACATCAGTTAACTACAGTTGAGATATCACTAAAATATGTGTAGAGGAAGACAAATAAGCACCTGGGACCAGATTTGATTCTTCTGTTCCAGTCAAACAATGAATAGGGTATGGATGTTCGGGTTTATCAGGATGATGAGAATCAAGGAAAGCCAGAACAGGCCATTTTTTCTCACAGAACACTTCGGCCAACTTCACTGCTTCCTCGACCATCATGGATATCTGATTGTTGGGCTCTGTTGGGGCCTGTAATAGGCATAGAATCATAAAAATAAATAACAATTCATACAAAAAAACATGTATATGAACAAAGCTGAATCATCACTTATCAGTTTTACCAAAAAAAAAAAAAAAGAAGCTGAATCGTCACTATTGCTACTCTAAAAAACTCAAAACTGTAAAAGTTTGGTTTATTTTCAACCAATTCTTCGTTTTCTCTATTTTCCAACAATTACATCCAAAACCCCAGACCTAAAATTCCTTATCACTTCTGTTTTTATTTTATTTTATTTTTTTTCGGGAGGGGGGGGGTGTGTGATCAGATGATTCATTGAAGGACGAGTAAGAAAGTACAGGATAGAGACATAACATCCAAACTAACAGACCAACTAGACCGAAAAGTATCTCTTAAACATTTTACAGAAAACGTTTTCTCCCCCTTTTTGTGTCTGTTGCTCAATCAAAAGCAATAGTAAAAACAACCAGAAACTAATGGACTTAATTACAGAAACAGCTAGCATATGGGTGGAGGATGGAGGGATAGGCATCATTACCAGATTCCCAGCTCCAACAGTGCAGAAACCATTAATGATATCGACGAGAACAAGACCAGTCACGACATCTTCAGAAAGAATCAGGGATTCCTGCTCAACGGGAAGCTCGTTCTTGATCAGATCAGACGTCTGTAGCACCATCCTCTGTCTCTGCAAGAGAAGGAAGCTTCCGGAGACGGGTAAACAAAAGAGACTGGTGATCTATATCAATATCCTCTACACATAAAATGGACAAGTGTTGGGATCTATACTACCTTTCTACCACCTCTCAGCTCCGCTCCTATAAAAGTCAATGCGTGTTGCGGTCTGAGTTGAACCTATGACAATCAAAAAAAATCTCCAACGTAGCCCAATTGCTACGCTGGATGAATTGTGATGAGTTGTGTTGGTGGTATGATGTGTGATGTGTAATGTGTGATTATTTGAAATTGTTGATGTGATGTTGGTATTATTCACTAATTAGTAAAGTAAGGCCGATGTATAGGTATTGATTAATATATATATATATATATAAATTCTCTAAGGCTGTGTTGGGAAACGATGCAAATGAAGTGTAAATTACCGTTGAGGGTAAATTTGCACTTTGGTTCATTTTTGCATGTATAAGTACATCGTAAATTTGCATTTAAATGGACTTTTGATAAAAAAAATTATATGCTTTATTGAAATTTATGTTTGTATTCATTACCGCTAAAAGTCTCTTTGGTAAGAAGATAAATTTGTTAGTGCAAAACTAACCCAAATTTACAATTTATATGAACCGTTATACACTACATATTTGCATAATTTCCAAATACAGCCTAAAGTTTTAAATTATACATAAAACTTTTTTTTTGTTTTTATCACTAAATATAAAATATTGTCCAAAATAAAAAAGTTCCATAACTAGTGGGAGAAGAATCCTACCAAAATAAGTCTTGAGTAAACAACTTCACCTAGCCAAGCATTGTAAAAGTTCTATTAACAAAAACAAACTCAAAATGTTTCTTCAACAACAAAATCTTATCCAGCATCTCTAAGCAGGACCAAGGAAAGATCATACCGGCAAGGAAAGTTTGGCTGAATGCCATGGCTTTCAGGCTGTGGAACCAATGATAAGATTCCACACCATTATTTAAATACATGGAACTGTATTTTTTACAATGAAGTCCATAAATTTATTACTGGTGTGAAATCTCATCATTGATCTTATAGAACAGGCATAGCATTTAGCTAATCTGAATTCCATTCAGGTCCGTGTTCAAAGCATTCATTAATCATTATCACCTCACAATCATGAGCCAGAAGCAAATTATTCCAAACAACAAAAAGTTCAACCTCCACAAGCACCATCCTGTATCAAGTAGGGCAAAAAAAAAAAAAAAAAGCCATTAGTATTATCATGGTTTTCAAAACCGGACTAGAAAAACCAGGAATCAATCACCTGACTGGTTCCATTTTTCCCAAAACTGTTGATTTTGGTCAACAAACCGCTAATCAGCTGGTTAAACGTTCAAATAATTTTGACCATTTTTCAAAATTTTTATTTTATTTTTAAATTTAATTTAATTTTTTGTCAATACAGGCCGACTGACCGGTAACCAAACCCCTCACCGTTTCGATTTTAAAAACCATGAGTATTATAACGGACAACACCAAATGAACCACACATTTGAGATATTACTCCTCCATCACATAAGAGGACACAAACAGGATGCATCTGATGGTCCTCAATTAAATTGAAGACCCTCAAAAACCAATTTCTTCATAAAGCTCCAAATATAATGTCCCAATAATAGCTAACTAGGATAATGAGAGAAGAGAGAAGAGGAGTCATTAGCTGCAAACGGATCCTGCCTAGGCGAAGAGAACCAAACAGCGCTGGTCACAGGAAACATAAAGAATAAATGAAAAGAAATTTCTCCAAGGAATCTTGATAGAAAACACAAGAAAAAGAAGCCACAAAATCCGGCCCTGGCCTGCAGATAAAACAGGTCCCACTGAAACAAATAAGCAAATAAACAAAATGAACAAATAAGCAAATAAACAAATAAACAAATAAACAAATAAGCAAATAAGCAAATAAACAAATGAGCTTTAGTCCAAACAAAATGAATATCCCGAGGATTAATAAAAATATTGGATATCTAAAACATAATCAATCCAATCCAGGCCAAGAACTTGTACAACCTTCTCTATACCTTGGGAGTTGAGAAGATACGAAGGTCCAGTAGGGACTCTAAAACTACCAACTTAATTTACGTGTTATTCAAAACATTCAACCTGATCTGCGTAAGATGTTGTTTGGTTATATTGTCGTTTATTTAAACAATGACGTCAACGAATGAGGTATTTTCTAAACAGGAGTTTGAAATTTTATTTGATTAATTTATTTATCAAATAAATGTTTTTTCAGGTTGTGCAAAAGCTATTTGCAACATTAAGTGTTTTTTCACTATTCGACTTATGTGGCACCTAATGCTGCCTAGTTGTCAAAAAATGTTAAAAAATGGGTTTTAACAGATTTTTTCGCTTTCAAGGGGATGCCACATAAAATGTTTATCAAATAAACAACAATGAAACTAAACAACTCCTAAATCTGTGTAGATGGCTCTTATGTGCGCAAACTGCTATTGGTTTTCCTAATTGGAAATTGTTAGCACCAAAATTTGCAAAAAGGATAAAATTGAAAATTTGCTAAAAACTCGATTAGATGGCAAGGATGTCACATTGGATGAGAGGATGCCACCTCATCCAAAGAGACCTTAGTTGTTCGATGATTACCTATAATCATAAAGGAATGTTAGAGGCCCGGGTGATATCTCGAGAGTGTGGATTTTGATAATCGATTAGATGGCAAGAATGTCACATTGGCTGAGGATTTTACCTCATCCAAGGAGACCTTAGTTGCTGGAGGGTTACTTATAACCAGAAAGGAACGTGAGAGGCCTCGGGTGATATCTTGAGGGTGTGGATTTCGATGGTTAAGTCAATAACACTAAAAATAGAAAAAAAAGAATTGAAAAGCTTGATAAGACATAAAATGAGGTGAAGTATCAGACCAAACAGTTGGATCAGTTGACTTGGGAATCGGTTTTGGTTTCAGGTCTGGTTTTGGACCCCCCACTCAATAAAAAAAAAAGCATCCGATTGGGGATTGAACCAAACAGTTAAACCGTTTAACCTAAAAACCGGTGGTCGAAGTGGTTTGGTTTCTGGGTCCATTTTTAAAAGGTTTCTTGCATATAAAGGCAACTTTTTGCCTTCCTCTGGTGATAGAGGCCGGAATTCCCTTTCTGTACCGGTGAAGGAAAACTAAAACACGAACATGATTGTCTCCACTATGCCACAAACACCTTAAATCTAATGGTCGATATTCACGATTTGCATTTGTTTTTTGCTACATGAAATCACTACTGTTTTACAATGAATTATCTGTTTGATTGTCTTTGATCCAAGGTTCAAAGTATCGATACATACGAGTTTCGGTCGCATTACCTGTTTGATTGGCCGAAACTCTATTTTTTTTAATTTTTATTTTTTGGGAAACTTTTAGCATGCTTTTTTTATTATTACAAAAAATTGAGGGAACAGTCGGACGCTATCTTTTTCAAAAGATAAGATACGATATGCCCCCATACTTTGAACCATTATTGCAGCGCCACGACTGTTCATTTCTCGTGGGAGAATTTTCCACCAAAACTCTTTTGAAACGCTCTCCGTTTGGTTTGGCTATGAGCAATCGTGGAAACTCTGCGAATGATCCCGAGTATTTGGTCACTGTAGGTGGGGCTCCCTTTGCAGCTTTGCTTAGGTTTCTTTTGAAGTTTTTTCATGTGGGTGTTCGAGCTCTAAAGACCTGGATTTCTCTGGAAGCAAGAGATGGGTGGGTTCTTATATGCTTGAATCCTTGGAAACTTGACAGGAGGTTTGGATTTGAAGTTGGGGTGGGTGCATTTTCCGTTTCAGCGCTTCCATTGAAGTTTTGGATTTGAAGACTTGTTATGTTATTCACTGGAAGCTGTTGTTATTGAAGTTAGCTTGATCTGCCTGTCTCTGATTGTAATTCGCTGTGTTCGGCCATGGTTTTCCTTCACCGAACACGTTTCGCCTTGTCAAGCGGGATGAAGTCCTTGCCGCTACTCCAGAATGTGAGATCTGAAGGTAGAGGGGGGGGGGGGGGGGAGGGGGGAGAGGCACTCACAGATGAGGTCGCCGACGTAGAAGGTGTGGTTGGCCCAGAGTGTATAGTTGATTCCAGGGTCCCAGCCGCGGTTGGCTCCGACGATGTGGTCGGTTCGGATGACGAGGTTCAGGATGAATACAGACGCAGAAGTTTTCTTCCGTTAACGAAACCTCGAGCCGAGCACAGCCCCGTTTACATCACGTTTTTCTACTAACGGCTCTCGGCGATTATTGTTAACGTTGCGAGCAAAAGTTTGAAGCTCAAACGGGTCAGATCGTTTAACTGGTCGAGGGTGTTGTGCACTAATGAGGAACACATGTGATTACATTGTTTTGGACGGCTCCGTGCTTAGCTCTGATTCAGTTGTGAGGTTCAGGATGAATACAGACGCAGAGGAAGGCGATAAACAGTGTCATTGTCCACTTTTGTTATTTTATAAAAATATTATTTTTTATTGGTATTCAGGGCAAAAAAATTTCCTAAAACCCTGAGACTCGCCATGCATATGATGTGTGAGTACAGATGATGCTGAAATGTTCTTAGAAAGAATTTTCTTTTGTTCAACAAATTTTATCAAGACCTGATCATGGGCCGGGATTTGGGCCATACTTTACACTGTTATGTTCAGATTTTGGATTGCGTCTATTCAAATTTTGACAAAAGTTAAATCCTAGACTCCATGAACTCATTGGTGGGTATTAAATATCCCAATGTCTAAAATAAAGTCAATTCCACATCAGCATCACAAATGAGGATTTGCAGTTGGAATGTGAATCAAAATCTCTTTAAAATTGAAATCAGAATAGTCTATTCCATAATTTATTTGGTATAAATAGCCATTCCCTCAAATGGGATAATGCTATAGAATAGAAATGGGACTCCGATTCCACCCAAAAAAACACTGAAATCGAAATGACCTGATGATTTCAGACTTTATTCCCATGAACCAAACGGGGACTTGATGTTGCTGGACCAATTATTAAAGTCCACATCAGCCAGATACATGACATGACATGTATGATGTGTCTGAAGCTAGCTGACGCGGTTATCATATAGGCCCAGTATTATCACAGGAAGTAGAACTGTAGACGATTTGAACTCCACGCGTAAATTTTCAAGAATTGTCAACCACGACACGACCAGCTCCGTTGATTGGACTCGACGGCCAAGATTGATATCCACGATACCAATCAATTATTGGTGAGACACAGAGAGAAGAATCAGAATACGTGTCTGTCATCCATCGGTCGACGGCCGACGGTCCGAGTTAATGTAAAATGATCCCTTTTTTTCTTCGTTCCAACTCCGCCCACCGCTGCTTCTCCAGTGGATTTGTAAGTGCTTAGAACTTAGAAGATGTGTTTGGATCAGCAGCGATTTCTTTTACCCGAAGAATTCATCCCGTCGAGGGCTCGATCCGCGCAGGAGAACGCAGTAGTGGAAGCACTGAGAGATCGCTTGGCCGAGACCGAAGCCCGGCTTGAACGAGCAAGAGCTCGAGAGGCGGAGCTCAATCGCAGGTTGGAGGAAATGAAGCGCTTCATATCCGTCATGGAGATCCTCGAGACTTACCTCAAAAGGCGATTTCGCGAGCGACAGGCGCAGTTGTCTAGTCGGATTCTTTCGGTATCTAAGAGCTAACCATCCTGTTTCTGGTTTCGGCGATCATGTCTGTTCATACCCTTCCTCTTTTTTTCTTTTTCCTTATTTTCTCTTTTAACTTCAGTTTCGTGTCTCCCTGTCGTCCTCAATTGTTAATATTCAGAATTCCGATGAGTATCGTTGTTTTTCAGTGATTAATTTTCTTTCCTTTTTGTTATTGTTTCTGTATTCCTCTTTCAGTGATTGTTCTTCTTCATGAAGATTAGGTAATTGTAGAATCAAGTGAAGTTTTATCAATAAATATCAAAAGTGACCGACTTGTAGTGAAACAGCGACCTTTAGTGTCACTGCTAGTTTTGGTGGAAACGTGGCTTTTAATATTACATGCACTAGTTTGCTAATGCAAGATACTGTGAATGGTATTTTGGTTGTTGGTAGGTCTTTTGGGTTGGAGCAGCCATGGACCATGAGTTTGAATGAGGAAGAAATGGGTTTCGGCATGGGAGATAAAAGGTTGGTACTAGAGGACAAGCTGTGGGCAAGGTCTCTATTAGAGGTACTAGTCTGGTTTCAGTTAAAGGTTCTACTGCGGCTATCATGGTTTGGAAGAGAACTTAGGAGGTGTCTATGGCTATCATGGTTGCTGGGTTGAAGCAACCATGGACTGTGAAGTTTGAATGGGGAAGAAATGGGTTTGGTCATGGCAGATAAAAAGTCTGTACAAGATGACAAGCTATAGGAAAGGTGAAAGGTCTCTATAGAGGTACTATTCTGGTTTCAGTTAAAGGTTCTACTATGGCTATCATGGTTTGGAATACAGGTTAGGAGGTGCGTGGAGGGTCAACGATTGAAATCATTCTATTTTATGGTTTTTCATTTTTGAACCCACAAGTTCATCTTTGAAAATTAAGCTATCTTAAGATGATGCAGACACAAATTCATTTCTTGAAATCCTTCAGTGATCTCATTTCTGTTTCTACTAGCATTCCTCTAAGCAATAAATTTTAGATGGTGATGAACTCCTGTCCTCTGATGCAAAGAAATATGGAAGTAATATGGTTTTGATCCAATTGGTTTCCAAGGCCAGGGATTATAGAATATGCTGGACAAAGCAGAAGAGAAAATGCTACTGCAATTGCTCTAAGGGCAAGATTCTGTTAACTATTTTTCAAATATAATTCTAGATCTTTATTACCTTCTGGATTTTGGGTGTGAGCTCTATCTTGATATCTTGACTTTGGAGTTCCTGAACCAATGAAAAGATCTGTTTATGGTTCAGATGTTATCTTTTTTGTTGATAGTTGTGTTTTACAGTGATGAGCATTCTCAAGCATTTGGAAATCAAGTAGGAAACAATACCTGAAAAAGTTTTGAGAAACAAGATTCAAATGGGATTATTAAAGAAAGATGAGGTTTTATGACCCAACATTTGGGATAACATCCAGTGTCTTCAATAAGAAACCTTTAAAAGTAAAGAAAACAAAGATTTCCCACTATGATTCCCTAGAAAAGGTGCTATAGTCTTTACATATTCCAATAGAATGTTATAGTTAGCTCTGGCTAACCCATGTGGCTACTGAAAGCAAATAGAACAGTATGTGATATGTTAGGAAAGAATACTGAATGGCTGATAATTCATGGGAACAAGCAGTGCATGTGTAAATAGTGATTGGTGACAAACACTGAACTATGATTCCACCCTAGATGGATTTCAGGCAGTTGGGGAAGAAGACCAAATGATTGATGATTCATGTGAACATGCAATAAATTTACAGTGGTGATTGTTGAACACTGAACATGAGTCCACCTAGATGGATTAGGCACCACATATGCTTTTAACATGACAGAAAACAGTTCATTAATTCTGCTGAAGCTCATGGAGGCTTTATCATATCTATTCTATATATTTAAGACACAGCTGTCCACATCAGCTTATTCTCTCTCCCCCTTAAACCGCTTCCAACAATCTTAGGATTTTGTAGGTTTTTATTAAAAAAAATAAAAAAATCAAATATAAGGATATTTAAACTAATAACCAAGTCAGTTTCTTTTTATTAGGAAACTGAATGCAGTCACTTCACTATAGAACATGGGCATCTTTTAACACCAGTCCATGCATCACACAGGTCTCTTCTGGTTTTAATATAATCCCAATGATAAAAAAAAAAAACTATGGACTTAGAGATGATAAATATAAACAATTTGGCTGGTCAGAACGCTTTTATGCTAATAATTGTGTCTTTTTGGAATAAAGTTTTTAAATCCAGAGAATTTATGGCTGTACCATGAATTTTGTTAATACCACTTTAAGGGGCTAGATGTGCAAGTGGATGAGATAGTGCTTCCTAGTCACATCTTAGAAACAGAGGCAAGGTGCATCTTCAAGTAAAGAAGACAGATTTTCTACTATGATTCCCTAAAAAAGGTGCTGTAGTATTGACGTATTCCAATAGAATGTTATGGTTAACTCTAGCTAATCCATATGGTTACTGAAAGAAAATAGAACAGTATGTGATCTGTTAGGAAAGAAAACTGAATGGCTGTAATTCATGGGAACAAGTAGTGCATGTATAAATAGTGATTGGTGATGAACACTGAAAGATGATTCTACCCTAGATGGATTTCAGACAGTTGGGGAAGAAGACCAAGTGATTGATAATTCATGGGAACAAATAGTAAATGTATGACAGTGACCAGTGAACACTGAATATGAATGAGTCCACCTAGATGGATTAGGCATCACATATGCTGTTAACATGACAGAAGACAGTTCAGTGCTGCAACCATGAACATGAGCATGAGTTCGGCTGTATCATAGTTTAATATAATACTAATTATCATAAAAAAAAGGACATGGAAACAAGAAGTATAAACAGTTTGACTGGTGAGAAGGCTTTGTATGCCAATAATTGTGGCTTTTGAAATAAAGGCTCAGTTTGGAAGGAGTACAAATACAAATATGTAGAGTGCAAAACTTTATATTTTGTATGTATTTGTACTGTACATATTTGTATTTGCACTCTTTCCAAACTGAGCCAAAGTTTTTGAATTCAGAAAATTTATGACTGTACCATGAATTTTGTTAATACACTTTTAAGCACTTGGAATCTGCTGCTTGCCATGCTGTGTGTACAGTATGTAATCAGTCACGAGTGAACACACAAGTGTTCCATACACATGGCATCCACACACTCATGTGTACAGAACACTGGTGTGTTCACTCGTGATAGGTTACATAGCTTTTTACACAGTGCAGTGAGCAGTAGATCCAGGCTCACTTTTTAAGGGGCTGGATGCGCAAGTGGATGAGACAGTGCTTCCTATGTTGCAACTATTTGTTAAGCAAGATGCATCTTCGAATAAAGAGGGGAATGTTGATTTACCAAAAGATAAAGAAAAAAAAAGAAAGAAAGAAAAAGAGGAGGAGCATTGGAGTGATGCTTTGTAAAAGCGATCTTCATATAGCATCTTGTAAATGCTATTTCACAAAGAATGAGACCTTAACCAGTCCAAGTAACTCCAGATATTCTTTTTAATGTACCATAGATGTTCCATTGTTTTAAGGGTAACCCAATTACCCAATGAATGAAAAGAAAGAATAATCCTGCTAAAAGGTTGTGGCCATTTATCCCTTATTCTTGCATTGCAATATAAACACCAATGGTGGGTTCGACCTAAGAGATCAGCTACACAAAAGTTCTGTATGTTCAATTTTTTTTTTTTTCTTTTTGGTAGAGTATGATCAAATTGTTTGGGACCCATTGATCCGTATGAACGTTTAAAGCTCTTGGGGCTTTTTTTATTTGAGTTTTCTATCATACAAATAAAAAGGTTAAAACAGATGCTTGAGATCATCAAACCATGCTGATTTGCGACCTTAATGCTAGGTCCAAGCCCAGAATTTGTGGGTGGATCAGGCTGGTCTGAAAATGATCCCCTAGCCTTAACCCTTTAAGTCCCTTCAAGTTGCAACATATCACTTATTTTTTGGGTGCTACAGCCTACAGATAGTCTTCTATGCAAGTGATCAAACCATATTGGTCTATTCAAGCATTGAAATCGGATTTTCCTTCTCTTTTAGAAAAAGCAGTGTCATATGGGTAAAACAAAAGACTTCTACATTGCCAACTGATTTATTTCTACTGCCTACTGGGCTGCAACCTGTCGCATTGATTACATGGAGGTTGTTGCACCCTGCACTCTCCTAATACTAATACAAATACAGGGGAGGAGAAAAAATAATTGCAAAAGCAGAATTCTAAGTTTTATTTTCTGGAATCAATGAATGAATCTGGCCTCCTTAGAAACTAGAAGCTGCCGAAAAAAAAAAAAGCAGCAGACTATGAATCAATTCACTTGATCACTTGATGCAAAAGTATTACCCGCTAAAATTAGAATTGCTCCTTCACTATGATCGAGAAGTGGGGGCACATTACAAAATCTTGGATCAATATCACAAGTTTAATTAATGAAAAAACGATGCTAATGCTATATCGAATTTAGGTAACTGGATTCACGGATCAACCTGTGCTGCTGTAATTTATAATCTGGAAAGGACAATTGACCAGCAATCAAGTTGTACGTGAACGTAGCAACTTTGGAGTTGCCCTGGCTTGAATTACCGTTTGGAGTCGCTATAGCTCAGCTCCAGCTTGTTAATCCAGTTTAGTTCAAAATAACTCCGACTCGATATACACAAGAATGATTCGCCGGAGGCTTAGTTGACGTAGAAGGCGAGGCATGTGTGTTCTTCTAACTGAATCACCATCTCTGTCGCATCAATTGGACTTCTCTAACCCTACTTCATCTATTTTGCTTGGCACGAAGACTAGAAGGATCAATTTGCTTTCTCTCGCTCTCCCTCTCTTCTTTTTCGATTTTCACTGTTTTTGTCAAATGTTCTTTTCTCAGCTAGCTAGGGTTATCGATAGTTATAATTTTTTGTTTTTTTGACCCAAAAGGCCAAAAGAAACTAAACAATAAACCTTCTAATTTTTCCCCATCTGGTTTGTTTTTGTTTCCCGAATACTGTGAAGTGTGAATGGAAAAAAAAAAATGAAAATCTAATATCCCGAGTCGTGCCCCACCTCACTCACCAAGGTACTCGTCCGAGTTACTGTGTCAAGCGGTGAGTTTTAAAACTGCCCAACTAACGAGTCTCCAGAAACTTGAAATGTAAGAAATCGTTGGAGGTAAAGCAAAAAAGAAAGGATGACTGGATGAGAGTTCATACTCTGGTACAGCAGCAGCAGTAATCTTCCGGAGAATGGTTTCCGACGGGCTTCCATTGGCATTCTTGCAACTTAAATCACCTGGAAACTCCAGTTGATGGTAACCGGCGAGCTTACACCAAACCAGAGAGGCAAAGAAAACATACCTCACTCTCACTCTCACATCACTCCTACTTCAGAGACTAACCAATGATGCTCTCCACTCAAATCCTGTTTCACGACGTCGACTATAATATCTGTTCCTTTCAGATCTAACATCTAACCTTACCCTTTTTTGTTTCTAATATTATACTCCTTCGTTCCTGTCTTTTTCACATACAAGCTGACAAGCGCATCTTCAACCGACATTTTGATGACTTGGAGAGCTTCTTCTGTCTTCTTCTTCTTCTTGGTCTTAAGTGTGTGAAACACAGTGAAGTCCATTTTGTTTTATGTTTTGTTTCTTTTTGGGGAGTAAGAGACAGAGGAAAAACTTCAGTGGAAGATAGTTCGGGCTCAGCGGTACAGGTGAAGGATGATATGCAGAAGAAGGGCAGGTCGAAACCCAGGATTGAACCATTCGTACCAGGAACTGATCACAACCCAAAGGAGATGAAATCTTGGGTCAAGAGGACCGGGTTCAACACTTACTTCTCCGGAGAAATGACCATCAGTGTCAATGAGAGTGACCCGAATGAGAAGAATGATAATGCTGGATTTGATTTGGAGAAGGGTCTTAATTGGAGAGGTGGGTATTCTCTAAAAAATGAGTTTGATCCCATCTCGGGCCGTGCTCGAGGGAACAGGGAAGATGAGATTCAACCGGATTCTGTGTCTGGCAATGAGTTGCGGAAGAATGAAAGTAATGCTGACTCGGTTTTAAAGGATGCACCGGGAAGAACTGAAATTCAGAAGAAGAGAAATGAGGTTGACCCTGTTCTGGGGCCTAAGGATGACCACGGGAAAGTTGCTTTGAATGGAAATGGAATTTTACATGTAAACGGTGAGGCGACTCCAGCAGTTCCTCCAGCTGCTGAACCCAAGAAGGAAGATAAGAAGGCCAAAGGCGAAATGGAAATTGATGTGTATCCAGAGGCTGAGCAACCTAATCATCCAGTGTGGTGTAGACCATCAGTGATGAAGTACGGTCTGAGAGACAATCCTGGTTTTGGTTAGTATACTTTCACTTTCTCGAATGCAAATTTGCTATTGCTCTTCATTTACTACAGAGATTCAAACACATTTTTCCAGGATGCTTTCTTTTTATCGTATTATGGAAATTAACCTTCTTCTCATATTACTTGTCCAGGGAAACTGAGGACTTACAGAAAGCATAATGGAGACAATAAGCAAACTTGAATGAATTGATTGCTGAAAAATAAAGTAACTTGTATAAGTAAAAGTCCTAAATTGGAAACGCAAGCCAAAATAATAGTAATACATCCTATATTTCTTTTTCTTCTTTAGAAGATTCCTAAGCTTTAAACAGTTCAGCCTATATAACTGATCCTTCTAAAATACAATAACCTCTAAAAGCAAATAGATTTCCTATTGGCTTTAAATAATTGTAATAATTTACCTCGGATAGAAACAAAATACCTTTCTGTGCTTCCATTTTGTCAACCCCCATTGATTGACACCATATTTAACATATTTAAGTATCATATGCAATGACCTTCAATAATAAACCCTAGCTATCAATTGAAGTATACTGAAGCGCTCTTAGACTGTTATAGAGCAAGGCTATAATTTTACTTTGAAACCAAGGATGCTATTCTTCTCGATCTACAATCAGAAAGGAGGTGTGTTTAGAATTTTACAGATTTTGAAGAATTTCAGAATGATTTGTAAGAACACTTGTTTATTTTCTTGATTGTTTTCTGCATTTCCAACTGCAGTCCCCCTTCTTTATTACAGCCTGCAGCACTATTTATCATTGGCCGGTTCCCTTATTTTCATTCCATTGGTCATTGTGCCAGCCATGGGTGGAACTGATGTAAGCATTTTGTTTTATCATTTTTTTTTTATTTACGGCACCATTTAAAGAGGATGATCATGTTTAATTTGTTCGGGTAATGAATACAGGGGGATACTGCCACTGTGATTTCCACAATGTTGTTGATATCTGGTATTACAACAATATTGCACTCCTACTTCGGAACAAGACTCCCTTTAGTTCAAGGGAGCTCATTTGTATATTTGGCCCCAGTTTTAGTTATCATGAATTCTCGAGAGTACCGGAATCTTGCTGAAAATGTAAGTTGCATTAACTGGAAGTCTCGTTTCACCAGTCAACTTTAGCATGGATAGGCATTTTTTATTTGTCAATATACTTTGGACTTTCAAAACTGTTGCAGGTTGTTTTTATTCTTTTTGGAGATACAATCCTATGGCCTCCTTTGTTGCCCTGGACATTGTGGCATTACCTTTCTTCTGAAGGTTGAGAAAATCCAACCAGCCTAAACGTAGAATCTTCTCAATCAATCATCACTTTCTATAGTCTGTGCATGAATTAGTTTGAAATTGTCTCTAACTAGGAAACCCTGCTTTCTTTAATTGTAATTGTGCTCATTATGAGTTATGCAATGGACTCCTGGAAATTTGGAATTTAACATAAGGACCATTTTCTACTAGATTCTTTTAGAAAAAATCTGTTCACTCTTTCAATATTCCAAATAACTACCAAGTTCATACTATGATTCTTGTAGACATCGTGATGGAACCATGACACTAATAGAGTAATTAATAATAGTAAATGTTTTCTTAAAACAGAATAAGTTAAAAAAAAAGGCTTTGTCAGGGCATTTAGTTTCTAGCATTAGGAGTTTGATTTCTGCAATATGTGCATTTTGTCAACTTTCAGACAGTAGTTCCAAAATTTCTTCTACATCAGCCAAGCACTTTTCTGTACTCAATGAGCAAATCAAAACCAATAATTGCTTATCAAAAATGAACATAAAAATATAAAAAGAAAAATAGTTGCATAGTTTCAGATAATCTTGGGAAATTTTCTAAGATTTCATCAGAGTTTCATATGGTTCTATACTAGACAAATATTTACATTGTCCATATTCTAATATATGTTTTCCCTGGTTTTACTCACATAGAAAAATTCCTGATAGAACCAACTGAAGTTTAAAACCGGAATTTGTATTTTGACGAGAATGAACATTATAATAGCATATCCTAATAATCCTTGCAGATTATTTTTTTCTTTCAATTAATTAATCCTAACTCGTTGCATGACACATCTTATGCATTTAATTGATTGCAGAAATTTAAGGATATAATGAAGGAACTGCAAGGGGCCATTATTGTTGGTGCAATTTTCCAGAGCGTCTTGGGATGCAGTGGTCTCATGTCTCTTCTTTTGAGGTACTAGGTTATATATCCTTAGAAAGATTTTGCTAGATTATCTTTTTGTTCTATTTGTTGTTTCTTCACTTATATCTTCAACTCTACAAAGGTCTCTGTTAAGCACCCAAACATGTAATTGTGGCCTAGTGCATTTTCTAAATTTATTTATCATGAATATGTTTTAAAATGGGATATGAATCTCAATAGGTTTCTGTCAGAGGTGTTAGCAGAAAGTAACTTCATCTGGATATGCATCACTGTCCTCAAACTCTTGAGAATAAGATATTCAGAGTGTTTAGGTCACAATCTCCTTATAAGCTTCCATTTTTTCTATTACTTTCCCCCACTCCATGTCATTGCCAGGGCCTCCTGCACCCACCTTAGACAATTCAGCTCTTCTGTGAGGGAGGCTAGAGCTTTCTCTTTTAGGAACCACATACCCACTGAACTCCCAAAACAGAATAGTAACTTTACCACAACTGTATATAAAGAAGCCTCTGTTACACATGAACACAGGTTACTCAAAGTGTATCCATTAAACTGAGTATTCAGAGGGTGCCACTTAGCAGATTTACCATATCAAGTGACTTCTGGATGAATCATATATTTCATAGTACTTTGAATAGCTACTGTTCCATCCAATTTTAGTCGCATGAGCACCTTGATTCCATTTTCTAATATGTTTTGTTGCAGGTTGATAAACCCGATTGTTGTTGCACCAACGATTGCTACAGTAGGTTTAGCATTTCTCAGCTATGGTTTTCCTCAGGCCAGTAGTTGTGTGGAAATAAGCATTCCACAAATACTATTGCTTCTTATTTTCACCCTGGTAAGCAACTTCACAAAAAGACTTATACAAACCAAAATCTTTCAATTGTAGTTACAATATTTCTGTAATTCCATCTTAGCATGGTCATTGGCCTTGTTAAATTCTCTTGATTTTGTGTTCTTTTGGCTCCTGCAAAGGTGTTCATGATATGCTTGAAACAAACATAGTTTATTCTGTTTGTATTGGTTTCAGTACCTTCGAGGAGTCTCCTTTTCTGGGCATCGAATATTCCAAGTATATGCGGTACTGAATTTCTTTACCTTTCAAACCTTTAGTTGTTTACACTGTTGGACCTTTACATTTTGGAGCTCACTGTTGGACCTTTACCTTTTCAATGAGAAAAAGACTCTTCATTAATGGTTTTAATGATATTTATAGAATTTTCAATAAAAAGGAGTTCATTCTAAAATTCCTCAAAATTGGGACACTCTTTAACTTAATAAATATTGGGCCCTGCAATTCATGGTGTTCAGGTCAACTGAATGTGAGTTTTTTTAACCAAAATAAAAAAGAGTATGGTTGCCTGTCCCATATTGTTAGCATTTTTCATATATCAAAGATCCTCTAAGGCAAATGTCACAAATATTAGTGGATCTAGCACGTCTAAAAAAATTGAAATCTATAAGAATATCAAAAACTCAGAAAATCCTATGGGGGCATAATATATTCCCACCATAGGCCAGTTATTGCTTTACTGGCCCATGTCAGGCTCAACTTCTTAACCATTTTGATGCTCAACTGCAGGTCCAAATTGAGGAACATGAAGATCATCAGGAATTGGCTATTATCCATCTGTATCACCACATCTATTGGAAAATTGGAATATGTCTATTGCATGAAGTACCAATAGTGGGGACATTAGAGCTTAAAATTCCTTTTGGGAGCTCATAAAGTCTTCAGTTATATGAGAATGAAAATCAGAATAATCATTTTATGCTTAAGCAAATCACAATTGCCAATAGAATAAATGACATTAAAATGGTACAGACTTCCTTATTTCCCTGATTACCTTTGCATAATGGTAATAATATTATTTTTGACGGCTACATAACAATAGCAACATTTAACAATCTAATGTATATAAATTCACGTTTTAAGAATTGCATCATGCCCCCTGCCCCCTAAGAGAAGTCTCCCTCGAGCAAATTATCTTAATTTATTAATCCATCCAATTTGTCTCCATTATCTCCTAAAGTCTGACTTAAAAACACCTTGCACTAAGTCTCATTAGTTTATTTTATCTTGTTAAAACTATTGACATTGCAGGTTCCACTTAGCGTTGCAGTTGTATGGGCATATGCATTCTTTCTGACAGATGGTGGAGCATATGACTACAAAGGCTGTAATCCTGACATACCCAGTTCAAATATTCTATCTGATGCATGTAGAGAACATGCATTTACCATGAAGCATTGTCGAACAGATGCTTCCAGTGCATGGAGAACTGCTGCTTGGGTTAGAGTACCCTACCCTTTACAGTGGGGTATCCCTACGTTTCATTTGAAGACTTCCATTATCATGATCATTGTGTCGATGATTGCATCAGTAGATTCAGTGAGTAGCTTATTGTTCAGATGTGCCAGAACATTAACACTGACATATAAAGTCATTGTTTATAAATAATAGTAGAAAACTAAACATTAATACCACGAAAGTTTAACAACAGTGCATCTTCTGCAACTCACCCAGGTTGGAACCTATCACTCTGCATCTTTACTTGTTATTTCAAGGCCCCCAACACCAGGTATTGTCAGCAGAGGAATAGCAATGGAAGGTTTCTGCAGTATTCTGGCTGGACTATGGGGAACAGGATCTGGGTCAACAACCTTAACAGAAAATGTGCACACAATTGACATAACAAAGGTGGCAAGTCGAAGGGCTGTGGAACTTGGAGCATTATTGTTGATTCTTTTCTCTTTTTTTGGTAAGGAAATTCATTCAGAAGAAAGGTTTTATATATTATATTCTGAAATACACTATATTTGTATGCAAATCCATGCTTATCTACTTGGTGTTTTTTTTTTTGCATATTGAATTTATTACTTCCATTTGGTAGGGAAAGTTGGTGCTCTCCTTGCTTCAATACCTCAAGCCTTGGCTGTTTCTGTCCTGTGCTTCATCTGGGCCCTGATTGTGGCACTGGGTTTATCAACTTTGCAGTATGGCCAAACATCAACCTTTAGAAATATAACAATAGTTGGTCTTTCCTTGTTCTTCTCCTTGTCAATACCAGCATATTTCCAACAATATCAACCAGATTCCAGCTTCATACTGCCAAGCTACCTCGTCCCTTATGCAGCAGCATCAAATGGACCAGTCCACACTGGCAGTAAAGAAGTAAGTGGAAGATATCTGCATTTAATATTTATCTATAAATACACAGATAAACATATTAGCATATGCAGGGAGCAAGATATGGGGCTAGAAGATCCATACTAGGTGATGTAGGACAAGAAAGGGAAAGTCCTATAAATTTTTGATGGGAAGAATGGAAGATATTCGCAGGTTTTAGCTATATAAAAATTCAATCCTCATAATAACGTATCTGGATATGTACCATCAGTTGTACATCAAAAACATGAGTACATAACTGAAGGAGGTTTTTAATATTGAACAAATACCATGCAATACTCTATATGTGCTCCCCACAATCCAGATTAATCTAATTTCCTAGCCAACTGTTGGATCTATTAATGTGGATTGGGGAAGGAAGCTACGACAGCCATTTCCAATATGAAACTTATGCCATGCTTTGTGGACCTTTACTCATTACTGCCTAAAGGGTGACGGATTATGATATTAGACATAGGAATGCCTCCTCTCCACGGAATGGCATCTGCCATGACTCATGAGGATGAGTCTTTTCTAGTACCTTTCCCACATGTAGTGCTCAAGAGGTGCATCAGCATGAATCAATTTATTGTGTGGAGATGCCCCACATTCCACTCCATGGGTATTCGACAGTTTTAGTGAACTTATTGGTGTATACACATATCTTCTTCTTCTTCTCTATGGTAGAGAAATGCTGACTTGCTGCCATGTGTTATTTGAATGAATTGTGTTCAGGTTGATTTTGCAATAAATGGTCTTCTATCAATGAATATGGTGGTAGCGTTTTCAGTGGCATTTATTCTAGACAACACGGTTCCTGGAACCAGACAAGAACGGGGAGTGTACGTATGGTCAAATGTGTTAGACTTGGTAAATGACCCAACCCTTGTTGCAGATTTTTCACTTCCAAGAAAAGTTGCACTCTTCTTTGGCTGGGCTAAATGTATTGGAGCATGAAAATAAAATATATACATGGCCTGAGCGACTGTTTGGGAAAATGCTGATTTGGTACCCTTTGGAAGGGGGGAGAGAGGCTACAGCCATGGTTTTCAAAACCGGACCGGACTGGATGGTCGGACTGGAAAACTGGGAACCAGTCAGGTGATTGGTTCCATTTTTCCCCAAAACCGGATATTTGCAAAAAGAAAAACGTTGGTTTAGTCAACAAACCATTGATTTGGGTGGTTGAATCGTTCAAACCGTTCAACGATTTTGGCCATTTTTTATTTTTTTTATCAGAATAGGCCAACCATTTGGTTTGAACAATCGGACCGTTTGACTCAGAAACCAAACTCCTTTACCGGTTCGGCTTCGGGTCGGTTTTAAAAACCTTGGCTATAACTGTTCTTCACGTATTCGCACATCACTTGGAACTTTACCAAACAGGAGGGAAAATTGACATGGCCAACACAACATATAGAAATTATTTCTTTATTTGATATGTTTTGTATGCATGCATTTATGGGCCCCATTCATTGAGTAGATAGGTACCACTATCAATAGTGCAACATTATTAACATTTCCACTGGTCCAACGTATTCAATCTTTGGCACCAAAAAATCAACCCTCTAAAACTAAAACCAACTACAAGATTAAATAATTCTTCAAATGGTCAAAAAGAAAAGATTGTTTTATTTGCAAAGCAATGGTTAAAGGCATCCAAGCAAACTTTATTTGGACCCAAAAGACCTCTTACATCACGTCTACAGTAGTATGCATGGTTTTTAAAAAAGACCCGGAGACCGAATTGGTCAGGGTCCGGTTACCGGGTCGAATGGTTTGATTGTTCGAATTAAATGGTTGGCTTGTTCTGACAAAAAAATAAAAAAATTAAAAATCGTTAAAACCGTTTAAACAGTTAACTGCCTGAGTCAGCAATTTGTTGACCAAAATCAATGATTTTGGGCAAATTTCCGATTTTGGAGAAAACCGAAACCAATCACCTAACTGGTTCCCAGTTTTCTGGTCCGATTTGATTTTGAAAACCATGGTATTATGGAATGGTTCAGTTTGAAAACAACTGCAGTTTGCGGTCTCACATAAGCTAGGTACAGTTGTACCTATGCCTTATGGTACAGAAGAACTAGGGCTACCCAATACTTGTAGTACAGAGGTGCTAGGGAGGGTGCTCCACTATTAGAGAGTTTTAACTCAATTATAAGTTTCAATAATATACTAATTGTTATTGGTTATTAGGTACTAGCGAAGACCCTTCGATGCAAGGAAAAATCTGAAAAATTGAATCATTTTATTTACTATTAATTGTTTGATAAATTAATAATCAAAATTTGCTATTAATTAACTAAAAATATTTAAATCTATTGTTAAAATTTAAAATTTTAATAATTTTATTTTTTATTTAATGTTGATTTATAGAAAATAATTATTGTTAACTTAATATGAACAAATATTTTTAATAAATTTAATTTTATTAATCATTTTTAGTAATTTTAATAATTGTTATTATTTTTAAATGAAATTTTGATTGACTTTAAATAAATAAAAATAATTACAAAAACTAACATTTTTATTAATTTCACTAATAATTAACAATTATATAGGAATGGCAACAAGGCGGGTTTAGGGCACTCCATCCCTACCCCATTCCTAGTGTCAAGTGGGTTCAGGGCAAGGTTCCCACTCCCTATTAGGGATGGGGAATCCTTGAATTTCCTCACCTTGTCCTTAGTGTCAAGTGAGTTCAAGACAAGGCACCCATTCCTCATCAAGGATAGGGAATCCTCAAATTTTCATTGCCCCATCCCCAATGTCGGGCAGGTTCAAGCCAAGGCACCCACTTCTTGTCAACCTAATATTCAATTTGATGACAAAAAAGATCAAAAAGATATACTAGTATCGGCCACATGGTAAATTTCTAAAAGTACACTAAATTATCTTTAATTTTCAAAAATGTAAGTTTATGAAAACTATGGAAAATCTATTACATTTGTGTAATTTTGAAATTTTATTTAAATTTATTTTTAGATTGTTATTAAATAACTTATTGATGGTGTGCGATCTAGCTACTCCTAGCTGGAGAGCAACCCGAACCTCAAATGGGCGGCGAGCTGGACCGATCTACAAAATAGTGGATCAGAGAACCTAGGGTAGCTAACCCGACGAGGTCGCTCCGATGCTTAAGTCAGTAATTATACTGTGAATGTGAGTTGAATGCTTGAGAGCTTGAGTGCTAGTGAGTAGAATTATCATGCGTACCTTTGCCTTGAGATTTCAAGTCTTTATATACTAGAGTAGTCGTAGGCCTTATGAAAGAGCTCCGGGATCTCCGGGCTATGGAGATAAGTTGGTTCCATTTTTTAAGGAGAGCAGTATGTTGATAAGGTTTATCATCTACCTCCGATTCAGGCGGAACCGGGATGAGTTCTTAACGTGATCTTGCAAAATTTGGGATATGTTGGCTCATCGTGACCTCAAGAGATTCAGGATCTGTTGGGGAGGCCTTTGGAGTTTCATTAACTCCGAGCTGAAACTTCGATTCTTTAATCTTGAACTGGATTGGGTGTCGAGGTGCCTCTACACCGAGGCAGATTTTGGGCTGAGGTGGCTGAATACTCGAACTCCGAATGTTGTGAACTAGGCTTGCCTGGCTAAGTTGTCATCCATCGATCAGATCGTGCCTACATGTCCCCTTCTTGCTAGGTTGTGCCAAATCACCCTTCATCACTTATTTTTTAGGGTAATTGTCCAAAATTCACTGACTTTTCAGCATTTCTCTTAAACCCACCATAACTTTTTAAAAGGTCTAAAACTCACATGTTAGTGAGTTTTTCTTTCCAAAACTCACCTTCTATTAAAGCACCGTTAATATTCACCAACAGAAGTTGTCCACGTAGCATAAATACAGTTTGCATGACCAAATTGGCCCTGGCAAATTAGAGAAAAAAAATGCTCATTTAGGGTCTCTCTCTACCGATCTTCACTCTTCCTCTGTCGCTCAGAACTTCCTGCATGCCCTTCTGGGTAAGTACGATCTTGGGGTCAGGAATCCGACCAAAAACACTTTCGTCGACGTTGCCTTGGCTTTGCCCATGCCGGACTAGAATGATACGTCGAGGGTGAAGGTGTTAGGGTTAGCATATCAGTCTTGTCGGGGTAACCAGCCAACCCATTAAAGGAAGCAACTTGGGCTGCTCTGGACCGTCAGAGGGTGTCCTCACAGCAGCGAATCAGAAAAGAATGGAATAGTTTCGGGTGCAAAGTAGGGAGAGATGAGGGGCAAGTAGTAGGGCAGATGACATGTATAGGCGTAATGGTTGCCATTAACGCAATGGAGAAGCGGAAATGAGAGAATATGGCAAGGTGGGTGGTGGGTAAGCGAAAATGATGGAGTCATTTGTAGTCCAACTCCAGCATTAAGAAAACAAAAATAATGGTCGTTAACGTATTCGTCTGCTATTCAATAACTCTGTTTCTCAGTCTGGTGAGAGAGAGAGAGGCAGAGAGTAGTTCAATGAATGATACAGTCTTAAGAGCAAACGAACAGGATGAGTTTCGTACGTTTTTTATCAACCATCGTTACATAAACTATGCAAAGGATGGACCCTCCTCTTAAGTAAGACAAAGGAATTAGAGAAAGATTCATTGTACCATCCGCGTGGGTTCTAATCTATCATCTGTGCATTCAATCTACTCAATCACTCCAATTCCCAGCAATTATCAATTAATTTGTTTAGAGGATTAGTTGTTTAATTATCAATTCTCCCATTCAATCTCCGTCTGACGCCATGCCAGAGCAGAATGAAAGAAAATGGACAAAAACGAAGAGTGAACCAAATAAAAGAACATGGCAATACCAAGTTATAAAATCAGATAAAACATAGCCTTATTGCATGAGGATTCAGATTTCAGAAGAGATCGTACACATCAAGGAGGAGAGGAGGTTGGGAAAATGTTTGGTTGAGGCTGATTTCTCATTTCGTTTGGAGGAGAGAAAGAGGAAGCGAGGGTTTTGAATCCTTAACTTGTATGGCATCAACTGCTATTTTCTCCTCTTTGCGAAGAAGAAGAACACCGTCCTCAAAGGCTTTCTTGGCTCCGGTCCAGCTCAGCGACATCATGCTAGTTCAAATGCTCTCTGTCGTTGCTAATGAGATTGAGTTTCTAGAGGAGCGCGCATCTACAATAACGAAGGGGATGTTGAGCCAATTGTACCAGTACTCAATGGCTTTCTTGCGCTCACTAGATATTGCAGATTCTTGCTTTTTGGATATGTGGAAGAAGAAGAAATGAGTTCTGGGTAGGGTGGCAACGAGCCGAGCTTTTCACGAGCTGCTCAAGCTCGGCTCGTGAGGCTTGCGAGTTGGCTCGAATATATATATATATATATATATAATAAAATATAAAACGATCCGAGCTCGAGCTTATGAACTCTTGACTCGAGCCAAGCTCGAGCTTAAGGTTCTGGCTCGAATCGAGCTCGAGCCTGGTACTATTCGGCTCGGCTCAGCTCGAATCCACCCTTAGTTCTCGGAATCAAAAGAAGGCATGGAAGGGTCTTATTTATCAGGAAATTGGGGAGAACTTCCTTACAATTTCGAAGGATTTCTGTTGCCCAATCTGATTGGATTTGATGAGAGATCCAGTTATAATCTCTATTGGGCAGACACGATCGATCATTGATTTCTCGGTGGATGGAAGGTCACTGTACCTGCCCAAAGACAGGGTAGATGCTTTCTCATACGGGTATTGTATTATTTGTTATTTATTTAAAGGGTAAAATGGTAATATATTAACAACCGTTAGTTTGTTTAAGGTTAAGTTAGTGGCATGGTGAGTTTTAGACATTTTGAAAAGTTATGGTGGGTTTAAGAGAAATGTTGAAAAGTCTTGGTGAGTTTTGGACAATTACCCTATTTTTCAAATGCTTTGCTTACATAATTACATTAATTAAACTTATATTTTTTAATATAAACTAATCAATAATTTCATTTTTCCAATGTTATACTAATTTATCTTAATAATTTGTGTAATTATTGGTTCAAATTACAATTTTCCCTTTTCCACACTCATTTACCTTTAATAGTTTACAATAAAAATTACATAATTTTTCAATAGTTACTCAAAATCTATCAAATGTAATAAATTTTCCTAAAATTTCCAAAATATTCAAATAATTATTTAATACATTTTAAATAAATTTTCAAAATTTTTCCAAAAGTACAATATTATATCTTTTAATTTCCAAAATGTTAGTTTACAAAAATGTAGTTTTGCAAAAATTTTTGAAAAATGTATTACGTTTGTGTAATTATGGAGATTTATTAAAAAATATTTTAAATATTTATTTTTATTAAGTAATTTACTAACAAAATTACACTAATTTATCTTTTATTTTACAATTTAAATTAATTAATAATTTCATTTTCCAACGTATAATATTTTATTCCCTCATCTGCATTTGGTTATTAACTATAATAATAGCAATAACTAAAATTTTATAATTTTGATAATTGCTAAATATAATTCTCTATTTTATAGAAATTATTTAAAGAGGTTTCAATTTCTATAAAATGTTATTAGCATGAATATAGCAGTAATTATCCAAAATACTTTAAAAAGTAAATGATGAATTAATTAATAATAATATTTATTAATTTTTGATAATTTACCAACCGCATTTATTAGCTTTTGTTAATAACACCATTTAATACCCAACAAGTTCATTCGGACTATGATAGCAAGTTCATTTGGAATCCGAAAGTTGGCACTTGAAGAAGGGAGAGGCAAATGGGAACACATAATGGTGTTAATGCTGATAGGGCTGCAAGGGATTGGACGAAAGTTTTAGACGCAGTTGCTAAAATGCTGGGCTTAGAAGGTGATGCAGTAGTTCTGCCTTTTGATGAGAAGAAAGCCATCCTCGATACAGGTGATGAAAAACTGAGTTTCAATACAGTCCAAGTAGATGGAGGACTGATACAAATACAAAACTGGGTTCCGTTATGCAACGAAGTTGTGCTAAAGGACTGCAACTTCTGGATCAAACTCCTCATACTACCTTTTAATCTTTGGAATGAACAGACCTTAGGAGGAATCGTTAGAGCCCTAGGGGGTGTCCTTCTAGAGCTGAAGTTGAGAAGTTTGCGTGCAGCGGAGATTAGAATTGCAGGGCTGAAGCCTGAGAACTTGCCTCGTGCTCTCGAAATTCTTTCAGAGGGAGCCTGGTATAAGGTTTGGCTGGCGACGGAAGTTGAGGCATCTCTTTGGGAGAGACGACCAGAGGTAGGGGATGATGGTGTGGCAGTTGGCTGGAGCACACATGGCACCCAAGGATTAGAGAAGCAACCTGCTACGCGTGATAGAGTAAACGGAGAAAATGAACAGTCACAGGGTTTTTCCACCTCTCCAAGCCTTCCTTTAAAATCAATTAATTCAATTTTTTTTTAATTAAATTCAAGAGTTTTAGGTGGCCATTCCTATGCTGATGTGGCCAAAAGAGTTTGCAACTCGGTGCGTCTTAACAGGGTCACCACTTCTGAACCGGATGTTAGAATGGCCGAACCAATTTTTGGTCCATTCACCACCGTTAGTGGGCCACGTGATGACTTAAAATGTTTGTAGACGGAAATGTCCGCCAATCTTCTTCCAGAAAAGAGGAGGCTGATCAGTGTGATTCTCATGGCTATCAGAAAACGCGAACAGGTGGAGGAAAGCGTCCCCTAAGCTGGAACATTCGCCCGGACTGTGGCGAGCAGATTTCCAGTGTTGATGATCGCCCAAACCCACGTTACTGTAGGGGTAAATTAGAAGAGATAGAGGAAGAAGACAAAGGATGGATAAGTTGCGCCACGGAGAGTGATGAAGAGGGGGAGTTCAGAAGACTGTGCAAGTTTCGATGGCTAGGCAGAAGAAGGTCCCCAGGCTGGACAGATCAGAGAGGAGTTAAATCTAGAGCAGATCTTTCTTGAAAATCCGATGGGCGTACAAAAGACAGATTTGGAGACTCCGGTAAACTTAAACAGTGTAGACCAAAGCTCAATTTCGAACAAGCCTTTACCAAGGTTTAGCCCCTTGCAAATAGCCATTAAGGTGTTTGATTACGCTAACCCAGATCTGAACAAGGGTACATCACAGAGAGGTGAACAACCGGGTAAAGAAAAAGGCATTTGTGTAAACCATGTGATGGGGAATATTTCCCTCCAACCCGATGAGACAGAAAGCTCCAGTTGTTCTTTACAGGGTTTGAAAACCATCCACCCTCCTCTGCCCCTTTCCTACAACCCTCAGTTGAAACTAGGTAAATCTGACAACTCTGTCAATTCAGTTTTTGTTACCGATGAGTATTCTGTGTCCATTATTCTAGATTCCTTTTCAAGGCCCATGGACGGGAAGCCACAATGAGATTACAAGGGGAGGAGGGGGAGACAGTAGTGGGAATGCATGGTACGGATAAAAGGATATGGGGGATAATTGAGAGGATAATGGGTGAAGTGGAGAGGAATGAACTGCAAAAGGAGGGTATAAATGGGACAAAAAGAGTGCCTAGTGGAGTGAAAGGGAAAAGGAATGAGGAGAACTTGGAAAGCTAGACAAAAAAGGAGATTTGTAGGGAAGATTCAGTGACAGAATTTGTGAGAAAGCTGGGGTGTAAACTGAAAAACCCAAATGATTTAAAAGCATTTCTACAAAAAAAATGAGGATGGAAAGGTCAAGAAAAGAAAATTGAGCAAGGTTGAGAGATTAAAAAGAGATATTGAGGGGGATAAGAAGTTTGGGGCCAGAGGGGACAGAAGGAAAGGGCTCAAATAGATTTTGGTGGTGATAGGGCAGATTCTTGCAAAATTATAGTGAGAATCCTAAGTTGGAATGTGAGGGGGCTAGGTAGTGCTAGAAAGAGAACAACAATCAAAGATATGATTAAGAAGTTCAATCTGGATGTAGTATTACTTCAAGAATCCAAAAGAATGGATTTTGATTGTAAATGGGCAAGAAGTCTGGAGAGCTAAGGGGATTAAGTGGGTGGCTGCTCCGTCGTGGGGATCCTTAGGTTGTATTGTAACCTTGTGGAAAGAAGACGTGCTTATAAGATTGGAGGAGTTGATAGGTGATCATTCTGTTTCTTTGAAGTTCAAGCAGGTGGAAGATGGTTTCAAATGGGTACTAACAAATGTTTATGGCCCCAATGACTATAGGCAGAGAAAGAAACTATGGGAAGAGTTGAGTGATATTAGGGGCCTTTGGGAATGACCGTGGTGTTTAGGAGGAGATTTTAATGTAGTGAGATTCATAGAAGAAACCAACAACCCTAGACAGAGAGTGACAACAAGTATGAGGAGCTTCAATCAGTTTGTGGATACGCTTGAGCTCAAAGAACTTCAAATGCTTAACAATACCTTATCTGCTCCAACCTCCAATCAAGCCCAATTTGATCTAAGCTGAACAGGTTTCTCTTTTCAACAGATTGGGGGGAACATTGGGGTAACTTAACATCTAGGGTGCTTCCAATGCTTACCTCAGGCCACTGGCCTATTGAAATGTATAAGGAGGAATTGAGAGGCAATGGTCCTGCCCCGTTTAGGTTTGAAAACATGTGGTTGATCCACCTAGGATTCATTGAGAAAGTCAAGGAATGGTGGCAGCATTATAATCCACCAATACAGTGGGAATGAATGAGGTTTCATAAAAAACTTCAGTTCTTAAAATCCCAAATAAAGGAGTGGAACAGGTTAGAATTTGGGAGAGTAGAGAAAATGAAACAAGTGTTGGTAGAGCAGATAGAAGAGTTGGATATGAAGGAAGAAAGGGGTCTTGTTGGAGAAGAAGATAGAGAAAGGAGATGGAGATTAAGGAAGCGATTGGAGGATCTGTTGATTAAGGAAGGGGATAAAAACATCGGGTTCTTTCACTCAGTGGCAAATGGTAGAAAAAAGAAGAATTTCACTTCAAAATTGGAAGTTGAAGGAACAGTCATTTCCCACCCGATAGAAATAGCAGAAGCCTTCGTTAGCCACTTCAAATCTATTTTTAGAAGACGTTTAAATGAAAGGATTTGGTTGGAGGGTTTGGATTGGCCGATTCTAAGTCCAAAAAAAAAAAAAAAAGAGAATGGTTAGAAAGGAGATTTGAATTGGAGGAGATAAAGGAATCAGCATTTTCAATGGATAGAACAAAAGCTTCAGGTCCGAACGGATTCACAATGGCTTTTTATCAAGATTGTTGAAGTATTATAGAGAAAGATATTGGGTCAGTTTTTTAAGAGTTTCACAGAAGGGGAATAATCAACCCGGGCTTGAACTCCACTTTCATTGCTCTGGTTCCTAAGAAGAAAGAGGCATCACAACCAAGAGACTTTAAACCTATTAATTTGGTGAACAATTTGTACAAGATAATCACAAAAGTGTTGTCTCTATGATTAAAGAAGGTTCTTCCTTCCATAATTGCACCTAACCAATGTGCTTTTGTGATGGAAAGACAAATTATTGATCAAATCTTGATTGCTAATGAGAGTCTGGAGAGCTTTAAGAGGTCTAAGAAAAAGAGAGTGGTGTGTAAATTGGATTTAGAGAAGGCTTATGACATTGTTGATTGGTCTTTTTTGTTGGAGGTGTTGAAAAGTTTTGGCTTTGGAGACAGTTAGTGTAAGTGGATTTGGGGTTGTATTAGAATCTGCCACTACTCTATCTTGCTGAATGGAACTGTGGTGGATTTCTTCCCCGCCTCGAGAGGAATAAGACAAGGTAATCCACTATCCCCTTTCCTCTTCACTTTGATTGCTAATGTTATTGTGAGATTGATTCAGAGAGCGGATTCAAGGAATTTAATAAAAGGATGGAGAGTAGGAAGGGAGGAGATACCTCTTACTCATCTGGAACCTAAAATTGGCAATACAACTCTTTGAGCGGGTATCTAATCTCAAGATGAATTTGGATAAGAGTAGTTTGGCGGGTGTGAATTTGGAGGAGAGGGAGCTTAGAGAGTACGCAGATGTGTTAAGGTGTGCAATCTCGGATTGGCCGATGGCTTACCTAGGCCTTCCCTTGGGGGATAACCCTAAAAAGGTTAGCTTTTGGAACCCGATAGTAGAGAGATTTGGGAAAAGGCTTGCTTCTTTAAGGAAAATTTATTTTTCCATGAGGGGGAGAATCACTTTGATTAGATCAACCCTAGCTAATCTTCCTATGTATTTCCTATCAGTGTTTAAGATCCCCACAAAGGTCTCTAACACTTTGGAAAAGCTTATGAGGGATTTCTTGTGGAAGCCTGGAGAGGAGAAGCAGGACCATATGGTGAGTTGGGAGGTGGTTACTAGAGGTAAAAATCTAGGAGATCTAGGGATTGAGAATGTTAGGAAGAGGAACAGGGCTTTGTTAGGGAAATTGTTATGGAGATTTCCGTTGGAAAGAGACAAGTTGTGGACAAAGATTGTGACTAGCATACATGGGTTGGAAAACAATGGTTGGGAACCTGGAATCTTGGCAAGGACTACAGCCGCCTTTCCTTAGTCAGCCATACACAATTTGCTTCTAGTTTTTTTCCCTTGTATCAGGTATGGTCTTAACTCCGAAAATAAAATAAAATTTTGAGAACAACTTTGGGTCGGGGATTCACCTCTGGTGGACCAATTTCCCTCTTTGCTCTTTCTGATTTGAAAAATGAACTCATTTCTTCCTTATTAAGCCCCTCAAACTCTCCTTCAGGGTGGGTGGAACTTAGGTCTGGAAAGGGCAATTAGGGATGCAGACTTGGACCACCTTTTGTCTTTGTTAGCAATCCTTGAAAATGTGTTCTTGGATCCAATAAGGAGGACACCAGATTTTGGGTTCCCTCCTCTTCAGGTGTTTTCTCTTGTGCCTCATTTTTTGAGACTTTAACTCAGCCTTCTGATCCCATTGTATTGTCTTTCCCGGTTAAAGAAATTTGGAGTAAACTCATTCCTCCTCGGGTTGGTAGTTTTTGCTAGGAAATTTTTCTGAAAAGAATTAACACAAATAACCTACTTCAGAAGAAGAGACCCAACTCTTCTTTACTTCTTAATAGATGCAGTATCTGTAAAGCTGATGGGAAAATTGATTACCACCTTATGGTTACTTGTTCGGTTGCTAAATTAGTTTGGGAGTGGGTCTTTTCCCTTTTTGGGTGTGTTTGGATACTCCCTAGGAGTGTCCAAAGCTTGTTCTCTCCCTCCTTTTTCAGATGACCAAAGAAGAAATGGAAGACTATGTGGAGAAGCATCAGGACTGCAATGTATTGGACTCTATGGGAAGAAAGAAACTTATGAATATTTTCAGATAAGGAAAGAACCATTAGAAACTTATTAGATCTAATTATGTTAAGGGTGGCACATGATTTGGTGAGAAATTGGAAGGAGATAGCTTCCTCTGCCCTTTATAAGAGGAGTTGTAGTCCTTTGTGGTCTCCTCCTCCTTTTGGGTTCATAAAACTAAATTTTGATGGCAGTTGTTTAAGGAACCCAGGGCCTTCTGGGATTGGGGGAGTATTTAGGAATGAGGTGGAGGCTATTATCGCTATGTTTTCAAGCCCAATTGGAGGAGACTCTCTTAGGGTTGAAATCCTCGCAGCCCTAAAAGGCATCCAAAGAGCAAGGGAGCTGATTATCAGATGTTTGGTCCTTGAAGGTGACTCGGAGGTGGTGATTAGGTGGCTAAAAGGGGGAAACGACGGCTTATGGAGTTATAACAATGAGAATAAATTTAAATGGCTTTATAGGGATATGTTGGTTCATTACAAGTGGGTGAAGAGGACTACTAATTCCTTTAATGATGAGTTAGCAAAGCAAGGGGTGTGAATAAGGGATTCGATTTTTTTGGCTATTTTTTGATTTTTTCCTTGTACTCTTTGATGGGGAATTAAGTCTTTTTACCTCCCCTTTGTGCCTAAGCTTAACATAGTTTCACATCTTTAATAAAGTTTCTTGTTATTGATAAAAAAAAATATATGGGTTTGATTAAATATTAATTGTATTTAACTATTTATTAATTAATATGGATATTTTAAATAAGAGAGTGGATATAGATTGGGGGAGAGATTTCAGGAATTTATTGGGAAGTGGGGTAACATAATACATTCATAATGACTTGGAGGAGATATCTTAGGAGAGAGATTTAGGAATATTTTTAGGTAGTTGGGTTGGATTGAGAATGATGACATGGCTTAAAGGGAGTGGTGGGAAGGGGAGAGGAGAGAGAGTCAAGGATTATACACATTGGGGCAATGGAGCAAGGAGAAGCATGCTGATGTGGACTATCTTGATATATATACATGAACCATCTTGATACATATAGATAGATATACTCTAACACAAAACATGAAAACATGTACCTAGATTCGTTCCTAGATGCTATTACTCTTGAAAATCATACTCAGACAGAAATGGATTTACCAATAGCATGTTTTCCAGCTCTCCTCCCTCAGAAGTTGGAAAGCATAAACAAACTCCATTTTTTGTAAATTCAACGGGGGCTAGAAAGACAATACGCAAGGAACACTGGCCAATAAAATTATCAGCTGAGCCATCCCTTATTTCAAAGGCCCCATTCGCTTTTCAATTACTTGCTCGGGTGCATTTACCAATGTTATTTTATTTCCCAAGTAAACAAGGAAATGATCATTTTAGCCATAAAAATCTATTATTGAAAGGGACATTTTTGTCTCATTCAAGTGTTGCCAACTTTTCCCCTAGGTGGGAAAGTAAAATTCTTTACCCACCTAGAATATGGGTATCAGAAAAATGAAGTTTCCATAGTCCTCACATAAATCTGAAAAAATAACATGGATTTCTTGGTCAATGGGAACCAAAATCCCATTGATCAACTTTGCCCCTCTCAAGATCCAAAAAAAGAATGCCTCCTAAAATCTAAAAACCATATGACTTTAGTCTAGAGCAGAAAGAAGGCTTCAAAGGCAAGGGATTTTTTATCTCAGAAAGCACAATTGTTGAAACCTGAAACCACCAAAGAATGGCAGAAAGAATTCTGAGAGTATCAACAGAATCATTCCAGCAATCATCTTTATTCCATACCTTGTACCTAACAACACAGTACAAACATTACTATTCTTACAAAACTAACTATTCTTACAAAACTACCCTGTATAATGTCAACAGCAGGCTGAGATCTAAGCCTCAGCAGTCAGCTGGCAACTACCTGTGAGACCTAAAGTCGGTTTAACATCTTTTGTTACCTCAGACGCTTTCTCATACGAACTGAGATAATAAAGTACATTGACTGCAAACATGACCTTTCGCATCTGAAAAGAGCACAGAAACGCCAAGTGCATATATCATTGGCAGATACTTGTTTGTTCTTCTCCAGTAAACCAAATTTCTGTTTCTGCAATCAGCACATCTGCTAAAGAACTTGTGTAGGCAGTGAGGCTTACAAACACATTCTGACGAAGATGATTAACAGCTCACCTCCATTACAGCAGGCAGCTATTTAAAGAAATAATAATACCAAAAAAATCACCAGACATCCCTTAGATACCGTCCATCCATCTGAAGTTTCTTCACTGTAGCTTCAGCCTTGGATGAATCCATACTTCCCTGAAATGGAATCCAAGTTTACATGGGTAATGTAGATCAATCTTGTTTGTTCTTTTATAGGGGTTGATTATAAGATAAGAATAAGGCATAAACCAACCCTAGTGAGTGGATATAACTGCCAATATGAAAAAGTTCATAAACATCAAAGCCTATCCAGACTGGAACTGGATTTCTTCATCAGCACAAACAGAGTTGAACATGTAGAATCCAAAAGCTAATAAATAATGGGGTTTGCTAGGGTCAGGAGATACAGGACAGCAAGTTGTGGTCTGGGCTTCATAACATACCACATAGCAGATATTCAGAAGATCAGGACCCATCATTGGATGAACCCCAACTAAGAAGGGCCCAAAACAAAAGGTCAGCATGATCAGATATCTTCCTTTCAGAGTCCTGGTCATCCTGATATAGGACAGATGACAAATTATAGGTCCTGCGTCCCCAATCTAAGCAGGTTATTTATGCAACAAGAAATGGAAAAACAATCGATTAAATCAATGGCAGTAAAAGGTGAATATGTCATGCATCTAGAAATATTCCAGTTCAGGTTCGGCATGTTCCATGTTGCAGATGTTAGATCATCCTTTCTGAAAAGACAAAAGAGAAGTTGTACTCTTGGTACAGAATTAGCCTTCAAGGAACCAACAAGATGGAAATTTTAAACATGATATGGGCAGAAAATTTTCGATGAGAACAAGTAGTCACTTAAACCATGTTCTAACTTCTAAGCGGTCCCCGTGGCTTTTAAATCAGTCAAGTCTCAAAATGGCTGGGGGCAAAAGTTGTAGATGCTACATGCTAGTTTAAACATGGTTTGGACCACAAAATTTCAATGAGAACAAGTAGCAGCTTAATCATGATCCAAGCATTCCCACTGCATTTACATCAGGTAAGTCCCAATTAGATCGGGAAAGGGGTGGAAATAAAAAAGAAAAAGCAGTTACAAATGTTGGATCATCTTTTCATAAAAGCCTAAAGAAGAACTTTTTCGAAGTTTTTTTTTTCAATGAGAACAGTTAGCCTAAAGAAGAGTAGTTACAAATGCTGGCCAAACAAGAATACTCTTTCCAGAAACGCTATTCCATCAAATAGCACCAACTTATATGCATTTGGAATTATTTTCATGTATATGTGTCTGTCCCACTAGAAAGGGCAAGATAGTAACCATGAGAATAGTACTTCATACCTGCTCTTGAACAATGGTATGCAAAGTCCGGTGGACATCTCTAGCCATTCCCTTTGCATCTCCACATACATAGAGATATCCATTCTTGGATATTATATTCCATATGTCTGCTGCCTGCAAGCAGAGCATGCATTATACAATTGGTAGAGCAGCCAAAGAGCACTGCAAGCTATTATATATTTACCATCAACTTACTTTGTCCATCATCTTATGTTGAACATATTGCTTATTTGGCCCTTCACGTGAAAAGGCAACAATCAACTCAGACAACACTCCTTGTTCCACAAAGCTATTAAGTTCATCCTCATAAATAAAATCCTACAAACAAAGAGAATATTATGGCCAGAAAAAGGGATAAAAGAGAGAGACTATAAAACTAGATTTCATATAAAATAATGACTGATGAACAATTACCATTCTGCGGTTCCTACATCCGAAAAAGAGGAGAGCAGGACCAAGTTGGACACCATTTTCTTTCAGGGCTAGTCTTTCCTGAAAAGTAACTATGTGGATTATATATGCTGTTCTCATGAAATAACAAGAAAACTAGATAAACCAGATAACTCCTTCCTGACCTGTAAAAATCCTCTGAAAGGTGCTAAGCCAGTACCAGGTCCCACCATGATAAATGGTACTGAAGGGTCAGCCGGTAACTTAAAATTTGATGGTCTAACAAAAATAGGAGCCCAGCTACAATCATGACTTTTCTCTAAAGGAACTGCAGACTGTTATATTCAATACAAGTGTATAAGAAACTTTTTTTGATAGCTTGGTGTACCATAAACTTCCTTTTTAAAATAACTACTATGCAGGGCCTTACAAGAACTTCTGCAAAAATAACTATTACATTCAATATAAAAAGAAGAAAGATAATTCCGTAGCATGTAAATGGTCAACTCCTACCTTCATCCATGTTGAACACACTCCCTTATGAATCCTCCCAGTGGGGCTTGGACCATAAACCACAGCACATGTCACATGAATTCTAGAAGGTGCCAATCTACGCAAAATACAGAAGACAACAAACTTCACTGAAAAAAATCCCCACATAATGATAAAAGTGCTTCGGGTTATTACATTTAGGAAAAGCAAATCACCTTGGAGAGGATGAAATTGAATAGTATCGTGGTTGTAAACGAGGGGATATTGCGGCAAAAAATACACCCAGGGGAGGTTTTGCTGATGGGAATTCAGCCATTACTTCCAGTAGACTCCTCTGACTCCCAACAACCCACTGTGAATACTCATCCTGAATATAAGAACATAAAGGAAATTAAATAAACAATGCAAAGGCACACAGAAATGCACTAAGCAATGAAAACAAGTAAACAAGCATAACAAATTATTTGGACTACAAGAAACAAAAAAATGAAGTAAATTTTGAACCTTCCCCTCAGGTGATGCTAAAAATCTTAGTTTTTCTGATTCACTGGGTTCAGATGCATGAGCAGCCAAAGCAACCAGACTGGCCTGAAAGTTCAATGTATAGAACCAAATAGTTTAATATTCAAGAATAGCAACTAAAAATTCAAGAATAATGTGAACAGTGAAGATAAAAGAAAAAAATACAAGGATCAGGACTTGATAAACAACCTTTCTAGGAGGATTCAAGAGATCAGCATAGCGTGCTAGTGCATTGCGCAAGGTACATGGCCCAGGGAAGGGAGGAGGCAATGAGCTTGGCAGTGAAGTGCCATCTTCTCTGTCGGTGTGAATTGAAAACAGTAAATCCAAGGGTTGAGCCAATAAGTTCCCTGCTTCTTCAATGGTTTCATCACAATTCTCAGCATAAACACCAACATGGTCTCCAGTTTCATATCTAATAAGAGCAACAAAACCGAATTTCAAATTAGAGTGTTCTAATCTGAAGTTTGGAAAAAAAAAATGTAGTTTAACTGAACCAATGGTGATGAACCAAATGAATGGCAACTGAAGACACAGGACAAAGAAAATGGAAATACAGATGAACAAACTAGATTTTGCTAACAAAAAATGACATCTCAGAGCTCATTTGAAGTTTTAAACTCCATGGTTTTATTATAAATAATATAAAATGTAGTAGACAAAAAGCTCTATGCCTCGTAATAATCCTTGTTTTCTTCACATATTTGCTTAGTAAAAGTACTTTTTCACTTGTTGTCAAAGGGAAGATACAATTAGTACTACAAAATTGCCATAATAATGACTAATCAATCTGAACTTCAAAGGGAATGGAAAAATTAGGAATGAACTCACGTAAGACAAGTGCCTGATATGTCAAACTCCAGATGTATGCAAGAGCGGTCAGAGTCCGGTTTGTGAAGCTCTCTTTGAACATATGCGTTGGCTCTTTATGTGTCCAAAGAAAATGATTTCAGTCAATTATAAAAGATGAACATTTTTCAGGGGTTGGGGTGGGGAAATACAACATGCATGTGTTCAGAAGTACCTGCAAGGATGATGAATATCAAAGATAGCATTCCCATTTGCCATGCTCAAGTATTTGTCCTCCCAGGCTGTAACAGTGGGATCATGAATAACAACCCGATATTCAGGAATAGTTGCAGTATATGGAGTAGATACTGTATTAGCATCATCCTCATTACGGAGTAATTGATCCAATTCTGGCCACAACAACTCTCGCCTGGAATAAAAACTATATGATTAATGCCAATAATCTATAATGATGTTATCAATGATGCTCCCATCTAGGGCTCACAATATTCTCCAGGATTATGTTACAATTTGCTACAACTATAAGGCATACCATGCAGTAAAATCATCCTCAATGCACTGATCATCATCACCAAGACCAACTGGAAGAAGACGCTTTGCACCTACCAAATGATCCACATGAATAGAACTTTTTGCCAAGTTATTCAAAAAGATGTATCCATGAACAGCCAGAAAACATACAGGACTTTAGCAAATAATTACAGGTATGTTACATCATACTATGTTCTTAAAGCATGTAACCTCAATAATAGTCATTTAAGATTTCGCAGCAGAAACAATAGACAACTTCAGGAATGTTAACACTTGACATCTGGCAGATCAGCTCAAGTTTTCACAAAATTTTGCCCAGAGTTTATTTTTGGAAAATCACGTTGACTATATTTTTCATTGGAGAAGCTGCACATCACAAACAGAAACTAACAACTACTCACTCTTCGCACTACAAACAGGCTCATATCAGGGCCAAACCCTAGGTAAGTTTGTGTTTTTAGAGCCGGCTATATTTTTTGGTTTATGATTGTCTCTTTAAAGTTGCTTTCTCTCCTCTCTCATTTTTTAATAATAGTGATAAACAATTGCTTTGGTATGTGGGATAAGTACCAAGCATTGAAGTGTTTGTAGGTATCCCATCAAGTCAATTTCCAAAAAACATTCACACGGATATAGCAATTAACAATATTTAGTTACATAAATAATTTAACAATACATTTTAAATCAGAAAATTGAAGCATAGACTCCTTATTACACATGCCTTTTCATGTGATATCTTGTTGAATGCTAACTGTCAAAGTCATTGTTATGGGCACACCATCCGGCAGCGCACTGCGGAGAAGTCATAGGCAGCAGCACGCACGGCAGGCCGCACAGCAGCAGGCACCGCCTGGCAGCGCCACACAGCAACACGCACCAATAGCGCGCAACACGCACCGCCAGGCAGCAGTGCGCACCGCACGCACCGCGCACCCACCCGGCACCGCACAGCAGCGGCACCATGGCGCGCAGCACGCACTGCCAGGCAGCAGCGGCACCATGGCGCGCAGCACGCACCGCCAGGCAGCAGCGGCACCATGAGCCGCGCGCACGCACCGCGCAGCAGCGGCACCATGAGCCACGCGCATGCACCCGGCAGCAGCAGCAGAGCAGGGCCCACACGACAGCTCATAGGGGTGGGACCACCCTTATCTGGACACGTCAAGCCAGCTTGCCGCCAACCTACCTTATCCTTATCTTATCCCTTATCCCTTTCTAATCTTATCTTTATCTTTATCTTAAGTAAGAGTGAGTTACCATTAGGAGTTTGAGTTCAAATTGGAGTTTGAGTTTAATTAGGAATTCCCTTCTGTAATCTCCTATTTAAGGAGCTACGAATTGAAATAAAGGATTGAGTTTTTCCAGCCAAGAAAATAGTGAGGAGAGTTCGGGTGGTCTCTTGGACAAATCACCCCAAGGGAGAGTTCGGGTGGTCTCTTGGACAAATCACCCATTCAGTCCCGCAATAGGGTCTGCATGCAAGGGAAGACGCAAGGGAAGGCAGGGCATTCGCACCGTGGACCGACCCGTGACGAGATCCTACGCGCGGGACCATAACAGTCATTGCTTAATTCAACTTGGAGCATCATTGAGATGGTATAAGTGTTGAGCAAAGCACCAAGTGTTGGCAATGTGGCAGTCTCGTAAAAAGGATAAAATGGTTTATTTGCACTATATACCAATTTTATGGTAAAAGGTAAATTCATCAAGAATAAAATCTTATAACTTGACAAATGAGGAGACCAATTCCTCAAGTTTGGTGCAGACCAATTCCTCCTAGGGTTGGTAGTTTTTGTTGGAAAACCTATCTGGAAAGATTCAACACTGGTGATCTGCTCCAAAAGAAGAGACCCAATACTTGCTTGTCACTTCATTGGTGTGTTCTTTGCAAAGCGGATGGAGAGACTGGTTTTCACTTACTGGTGTCTTGCCAATTTGCAAAGTCAATTTGGGAGTGGGCTTTTTCTCTCTTTGGGTGTACCTGGAACCCTCCACCAGACTTGCAGAGTCTTTTCTCCCCTTCTTTTTTTACGTGGCATATGAAAAGGGGAAGGACTATGTGGAAAGGACTGAGGGCTGCAGTATGCTGGTCATTATAGGAAGAAAGAAATTCTAGGATCTTCTCATAAATTGAGAGAGGAGTTGAAGAATTGAGGGCTATAATCCATATAAGGGTTGTACAGTGGCTGAAATCTTTAGAGCTATTCACAGATTACACAGTGGATGAAATGTTGAGGAAGTGGGGTGAGATTGCAAACTGTACACAAACCAAATCAATAATGAGTGTGTCTTGGACCCCCCCCCCACCTGCTGGTTTCTTAAAATTAAACTTTGATGGGAGTAGTAGGGGGAAACCTAGACAATCAGAGATTGGGGTGTTTTTAGGGATGAAAATGGGATCATTTCTGCCCTGTTCTCAGGCCCAATTGGAGTGGGTGACTCCCTTAGAGCTGAGAAATTGGCAGCTATGGAAGGGGTCTAGAAAGCGAAGGAGATGGGTATCAAAACACTCATAACTGAAGGGAACCCGAAGGTGGTGATAGGGTGGCTGAATAAAGACAACAGTGGTTTATGGAACTACAACAATGAGAGGAGGAAATTTAAGTGGTTGGTGCGGGAGATGGAAGTCAAGATGAGTTGGATTAAAAGATCAACTAATTCTATAGCTGATGGATTAGCTAAACAAGGGGTAGAAAGGGAATCAATGTTTTGGGCCAAGTTGTAATTTAATTGTTCCTTCCTTTCCTTTTCTTTTCTTTTCTTGAGAGCTTAAGTTGTATTTGGAAGATAAAGAGTGTTTGTCTTCCTTGTAATTATTCTTATGTTGTTCTAGGTCTGCGGAGGGTTGTAAGGGACTCAGAGCTCCACAGTATTTTGAGCTTCCTTGACCTTCTTGATAATGTTTTTTTAGACCCCTCTAAGGTGAACTCTAGAATTTGGACCCCTACCCCCAGGAGCACTTTTTTTTGTGCTTCCTTCTTCAAAGTCTTATGCCGATCCACCAGTCCTGCAACCTCCCCTTTCCCGGTTAATGAGGTTTGGTGTAGACCAATTCCTCCTAGGGTTGGTAGTTTTTGTTGGAAAGCCTATCTAGAAAGATTCAACACTGGTGATTTGCTCCAAAAGAAGAGACCCAATACGTGCTTGTCACCTCATTGGTGTGCTCTGTGCAAAGCGGATGGGGAGACTGGTTTTCACTTACTGGTGTCTTGCCAATTTGCAAAGTCAATTTGGGAATGGGCTTTTTCTCTCTTTGGGCGTAGGTGGAACCCTCCATCAGATTTGCAGAGCCTATTCTCCCCTTCTTTTTTCAGGTGGCGCATGAAAAGGGGAAGGACTATGTGGAGAGGACTGAGGGCTGCAGTATGCTGGTCATTATGGGAAGAAAGAAATCTTAGAATCTTCTCAGAAGATGAGAGAGGGGCTACAGAATTGAGGGTTGTGATCCATATAAGGGTTGTACAATGGCTGAAATCTTTAGAGTTATTCACAGACTACACAGTGGATGACATGTTGAGGAAGTGGGGTGAGATTGCAAACTGCACACAGACCAAATCAGTAGTGAGGGTGTCCTGGACCCCCCACCTGTTGGTTTTCTAAAATTAAACTTTGATGGGAGTCGTAGGGGGAATCCTAGACAATTAGGGATTGGGGGTGTTTTTAGGGATGAGAACAAAACCATTTCTGCCATGTTCTCAGGTACAATTGGAGTGGGGGATATCCTTAGAGCTAAGATCTTGGCAATATGGAAGGAGTCCAGAAAGCTAAGGAGATGAATGTCAGAAAACTCATAATTGAAGGGGACTCGGAGGTGGTGATAGGGTGGCTGATGAAAGACAACTGTGGATTATGGAACTACAGTAATGAGAGGAGGAAATTCAAGTGGCTGGTGTGGGAAATGAAAGTTAGGATGAGTTTGGTTAGAAGAACAGCTAACTCTATAGCTGATGGATTAGCTAAACAGGGGATAGAAAGGGATGCAATGTTCTTGGGCCTTGTAACTAAACTGTTTCTTCTTTTCTTTTTCTTTCATTTGAGGATTTAAGTTGTATTTGGAAGATAAGAGTGTTTGTCTTCCTTGTTGTAATTATTCTTATGCTATTTTAATGAATTTGCTGAATCTATTATTGATAAAAAAAAAATTATTCTTATGTTGTTTCAAGGAAACTGTTTAGTAAGCTAGAAAAGTAAGGGTGAATGGAAGAGAATCGGGAGTTTGATTTTGAGAATCATGAATCTCTGAAGGATTTAATTTAGGTGCGGAGGTGGCTCTAGATAAATTAAGGGCTGCAGGCTGCTGGAGCACTTGGTTCCGTTGAGAAGGGTGTTAGCATGGGGGAAGAAGTTAAGATATTTGAGAAAAATGTAGATCGAAATTTGGAGAGGATTATTGCTGGCTCAAATGAGCTGTTGTGGTTGTTGGCTTGGGAGTGTTTTTTTACTTTCTTCTCTTGGGTCACTTCCTGTTGTCTTTCTTGACATTCTCTTTTTCCTGTTTATAAAATTCTTAGTTTACTTACGAAAAAATTTGTCGAAAGACAAGGTGTGACCAATACAATCAAGCAAAAAAAACAACAGAAACATTACACTTTCCAACACTTTACAAAACATGTATTATAGTTTAACTATATAGTGCATACAAACGCATTTCTTAATTGTGATTGCAATTTGCAAAACCCCAATCACCAACCATTATCCCAAAGGTCTAATGCTATCCTACAGCGCAATTCCATTCATCAATGCTCAAACTAATGGTAGTTGCCCTCTGCTTTCATACCAAACATCCAAAAAAGGAACCCGCATGCTAAAATACTAGGGATTGGGTTACCACTATGACCATTATGTATATCTGGAGAACATTATGAAACCATAAAAAAAAAAGCATGTCAACATCAACAGCTCATGAAATACATGATCTGTAAAAGTAATTGCAAAAACACAGATTCTGTACATAGCTAATTTGCAATATCAATTAGAAAAATCTAGCTAATTGTCCAGTAATCAAAGATTATGCAATCAAAGCACTAGATTGCAGAGCCAATAACAATTTATCATGGCAAGGCTACTTAATGCCACTGCTCCAACCATTTCAGCTAGTCTCATGTCCAAGTCCACTATAAAAGAAATGTGAAACTTGTATCCATAGTGGAAAACATTAGTTGCTTTGTATCATCCTTGAGGGCATGAAGATTGACAACATGGACTGAAAGTGCAATGTCACAAAATTCTTAATCAATGTATCACCAATGTGCAATATTTGCATCGGGACCAGCATCTCTTACAGACCAAACAATCAAGGGGACCAATATGAAAAACTTCAAGTGACATCGACTTGTCTTAAAATAAGAGAACCAGATCGCATTATATGGGTCTATTCCATTGACTTTGCATATCCAGTAGTTAAATTTATCTCCCTCCATAAAAACTATTCTTAACCTTAAACCAAGGGTTGCCCAGGAAGAAATTAAAAATTTGCTGTATTCCGCCTAATTTATGTGGACAAAAGCAGTTAGTAAACACTCAAGTACATGTTGCAATTGCTTTTATTTCTTCAAGAAACAAAAGCATGACAGCCAATCTTCAAGAAAATAGAAATCCCAATTTTCAACACTGGTTGTACAATACAATCAAGAATGAATCTGTCTGGATGTTATCCATGCTCATGATAGGGAGCTTCTACTACTGCATATTGATGGATAACTTGATAGTGCATATTGGTGTAATGGCTGCAAGTTCCAAATATCTTTTGCAGTGGACATGAACATGAGACCAGCTGAAATGGTAGGACCAAATGCAACAAGCAGCCAATGTCATGATAACTAGTTATTAGCACTGCAATCTGGTGCTTTGATGGCATAACCTCAACCTCTAGACCATGGGTTAGAAACTGAACAACCAACATAATCTCACCATTAACTCCAATAAGATATCTTTTTTTAGTTGTATATTTCCAATAAAGACTTGAGCCATTTGCATTCAAAAAGGCAACCAAATCCAGAACAGCTTAGCATTAGCCACCATTAAACTTCTGGAAACCTATTATCCAATACACTGCACAAAAGGAATCTAACAAAATGGTTTGGGTTTGAACTACACCTACACCTAAAGACCTTTGGATTTTTATAGGTCCTAAAGGCTTTGGGTTTGATAACAAATTATCAGTGACTTGTTTTTCCCTTTTCTTTTTTGTCTTTAGTTTTTATGGTAATCATGCCTTTAGTTAAATCAAGACTGCATACGACAACAGACAGCACCAGAGTAGATACACAATACACGCACACTACACACATACAAATCATATAACCAAACAAAGATACAAGGTAACCCATTCATATGGTTCTTTGAAGCCACATGGAATGTAATCGTTCCATTTTGTTTTTCTATTCATAACATTAAAACACACAAGTTCATCATCTATAAATGGGTCATCACCAAAATATTAAATGGACACTGACATTGCCTCACAGAATTCTGAAATGACCTCAATTACATATATCTCTATATTTTTATGCAAAGGTTGGCCATTTTAAACCAGATAAATCTTTACAAGCCAAGGCTCAGTCCATAAGAGAACTGTTTCAAAGTAGCACATAAAGTTCTCTGACATCTATCAAAAAATCTTATAACTTTTTTCCTTCCAAATACTCCAACAGGCCATAAAAGATACCATATTCCAAAATTTTTACCCCTATTATCTACCGATACTTATAGCCAAACTGAGATAACATCCTGGACAGAACATGGAACTAAAAAAAGAGGCAACAAAAATACTCCCACAAGATAGATGTCCCCTTACTCTTATTTAATCCCCTTTTAAGGCTAGTAAGAAGGTAATTTATTGATATAAGTAAATATAAGTAGACACAAAATAAGCAAGTTGACAGACCCACTCTATCAGCAAAGATTTCTTAAATAGTATGTCATGCTTTACAATGTCAATCTCAAAGATTTCTCTGATCAGTGGTGGTCCATCATTTTTTGAGTTTTCTTTCTTTTGGTTTTTTAGAGCTCTCTCTGTACATGATCTGTGCATATTAAAGGCACACTTCTTTTGTATATGATTGAGGGCTTCTCGCTCTCTTTTCATTAATACAATACTTTCCTATTATCTATCAAAAGAAAAATCTCACACAATGTCGGTCAAATGATTTTTATATTGATCCTTCGCATCTCTTTGAACTCATTCAAATCAGCACCCAATCCATGAATTTTCTCTTAAAATATCTTTCTAATCCCCCCCATATTCCAAAAATGGGAACGATTCTCCATAACATCTTTCCTTCTTATTTCTTAACATTTGATCATTAAAAGTATACTAATAGTGGTGAAGGTAACAGATGCAATCTATTTTGAAGAATGGTAGGAAAAGGCTCCGTACATCCTTGGGCAGCTGACAAATTAATAGATATATCATACAGGGAAAAAAACTAAAGAAGCCAGTCATTTTTAGTAACAATTATGGAGAAGACTCACTAAAATCACGTTTTAAATTTCTGATCATATAATAAAGTAATGCAATTCAAAGAAGCATATAAGATGGACACATACCTTGCCCACTGAGCTGTTCATCCACTACTTTGGCAACCTGTTTTGGAATTTGTGCCACTTAAATTATACCTAAAGACAGAACCTTTAAATTCAACAAAGTAGATATTTACCTTATTGAAATGCTCATATTGTCGATTACCCAGACCAAAAACACCATATGTCAGGTGCTGAAGCCAGGCACCACTTTCTTCTCCCTGAAAAGAAAGATATATCCGTCCTCATCATCAGTAAGTCTTAAACCTTAACACTATTTGGCTTGACGCTTTTTCTATCTAAGATTTCTTGAGAATCACCTCAGTAAACCACTTATAAAATCTTGCTGCATTGTCAGTTGGCTCTCCATCACCATAGCTACAATTTTAGATCAGATTATCTGAATAAACAACAGCTTCTTGGGAAAACTCATAATTAATTCAAAGGGTTCGTATAGTTTGCTACTAAGAGTAAGGAATATAATTTACGTAGCTACAATGAAAAAGGCCAAAGTCTCTTTCTTCAGTTTCTCCCCATATTGATCATCATCAGCTGCATAATCATCCTACACACAAGTTCATGACTTCATAGTCATGGTATAGGCATCCCAATATAAAGCCTAAAAGAAGCAATGTCCAATTCAAAACCATATTTTATTTCCTTTATACATACCAGGTCAACAACTTTGACGACTGCTTTATCGTACCTAGCCCTAATTTCTTCTGCCAAAGCCTGTCACAAAAAGGAGTCTCAAATCCAGTTAGAATACTAAATAGACCACAAATATCTTCCAAAAAATCGCCTCTCCAATTCAAACTGCCAAGAGTAGCTATTACAAATTTAACAATTAAGTAAAAAAAATACTATTTCTTTGGACCTAAATGGTCCAAATAAGAACAAATGGATAGGAGATGTAAACTAATACAATAAGTACAATAGTTTCTTTTTTGCAATATGAAAATGTGCGATAAACCGGAAGCCTACGAAAAGAACTGAAACTAGAAGTACGAAAAAAAAAAAGATTGGATATTTAATCCAAATATCCCACTTTCTAGCATTTATAACAAAAAAGTGAAACCAAAATAGACAGATAGAGCTCATTTTCATTCCAAATTTCTAGCATTTACTAGCCAAACTTCAGCAATGATATTGTTAGAAGCCAAAACCACTATAAAATGCAATTACTTCAACTTGAACAGAAAAATCACAAGTTCCGCCAATAAAAAGGTGAAAAGTATTGAAGAAAAGAAAAGAGCATGAAGTTCTTTGAAATTTCCTAATTCCACGGGACTACCTTCGCAAATCCCTCGGCAGTGCCTGTCTGGGTACCGAAGAAGATCGTGACTTTAGTCTTCCCCGGATCGACTTCGACTTCGTCTTCTTCCTCAAGCGACGACGGCTTCAGGACCACGACGGGCTTCGCGGGTTTCTCGGGAGCAGAAGATCTTTTCCATATAAAGAAAACAAGACCAACAAGCACTGCGACCGAGGTAGTGAATATCAGAATAAACGAATCAGACACCGATTCCGATCCGAGCGAAATCCCCAAAATCGACTGGAGCGAGTTCGTTTTGAAGATCGAATTAGAATTCATGGTAGCACGAATGTAGAGACTAGAGAAAGTACTGGATAGACCAAATCTCGAAATAATCGAAAAGTATAACGGAAGAATTATAAGAACAAATGCTTCTCTCTAACCTTCTCTAACCCTATAAATGAAAAGAGAAGTAGGAGAAGAGTCGAGATTCGAGACAAGAGCAGACTGCTATAGTAATCGAGACGTATCTTCCTCCTCCTCCTCCTCCTCTCTCTCTCTCTCTGACCAGGGAGATCTTTGACCCAGTTAGAGTTGAGCATTTATTGCGAGACGAGAAGCCAACTTTCTCCGTTGGACTTGTTTGCCCTTGACTCCCCAAACAGTCCCATTCTATATCCCTGAACTTTTGGGAATTGGGTTGAAATCCTGGAATCTAGGGAGGACCTCCCAGGCTCCCACCACCATAAATCCAGCTTTTCCAATTTCCACACATGCATTTTTTCCCTAGTGTTTGGTTGCACGTCTGAAACTTTCCCGAGCTGACTTGGACCGGCTGATCGGTTCCACGTGTTATAGCGACTGGCGTGTTTATTTATAATTGGTACGTCAAAACAAAAGTTGCCAATTTGATCACCCATTCTGGTATTGACTTTCGCTATTTCTTCTTTTTTAAAAGCAAAAGAAAAGCCCCAAATCGGAAGGGCCCATTCTTCCACCTGTCTGGTTCACCTCATAATTAATCGGAATCATAGTTAGTTAGAAACTTAGAATGTATTTTCATTTCCAAGAGAGAGGGGGAGGAAATGGCAAGTGGCCATTTCCTAAAATGGGAGAATATCATTTCACCAAAAAATTCGAAATGAAATTCCGATTCCGACCAATCAAATGGCTAAATTTCAATTCCCCCTTTGTTTCTGCAAAATCAAACGGATCCTAAAATTTCTTTTATTCTGCAAATAATTAAAAAATTAAATATTTTATATATTATTTAAATAACTAAATATTTTAAATAGTTAAAATAAGAAAATTATATAATAAATTAAAAAAAATAACTTAAAAGTATAAAAATAATTACAACATAATATTCAAATTAATAAAAATTTAATATTTTATAAAACTAATAACAAAATTATATAATAATATTATAAATTATAATTCTATAGATTATTAAATTCAATAAATAATTAGCATATTAAAATTTAAAATTTAATGACAAGACATGCTTATACGTTGAGATTTACAATAATTTATAATATGAGATTAATATATTTAACTAATTTTTTATTTTTTCATTTTTCACTTTAGTAATTATTTATTTTTAATTTTTCACATATGTGAAGAAAGAGAGAATGAGAGACTACATATGAGACATATGATAGTAAGGCACCTTTCACCTCCCCCACACTTCTCGGTCTTATCTCAGTTTGGAAGGAATACAAATACAAATTTGAAGAGTGCAAAACTTTATATTTTATATTATTTTATATACATTTACATTATATATCTATGTTAACGGGGACCAGTGCAGAGCTATGCATGAGATTTATTAAATTTGTACTCCTATCAATTTGACCCTTATTGGAGCGTCACAGGAAAATGCCACAACGAAGGTAGCGCGGCACGTGATGAGTCATGACTCATGAGTGAGAGGTGTAAAAATTGTGCCAAGAAGAATAAGGACTAAAGAAATAGCACAAATATTTTGTGATCGTGAATGAGAGAATCAAGTCAATCAACACAAACTTGTGCCTCATGGGGATATTCATTAAATAATGTTTGGCCCATATTTTCATCTCGATACTTCCAATTAGTTTCACCACAATAAAACCCCTTGTCGTGGTGCTCGTGGTGGCTGCCATTTCATGTTGTAAACTGCTTCAGTGGATCAACTGGACCAAAGGGCCTAAACTAGGTTGAACCCATCAACCCAACACCGATAGCCTACCAAAGGGCTGGGCCTGAGTTAGACCTTGATTCTTGGGATATTATCATCTCTTAAATAACAGTAGCTATGAATGATCATGGGCCGGTTAGGGCTGTTCATGGGTCGGGTTGAGTCGGTTTATTGACGTTTTTTCAACTGACCCGATTTGGTCGGTTTACCTAGAAATGAAATCGAAACCGACCCAATACTAAGTAAAACCGACCTAGTCGGTTTGGGTCGGTTTTGTGAATGATTCTCCCGGTGTGAACGATAAAGATTCAAGTCTAAGAAGCGAAGGTTGGATGCCTGGAAATTAAAAATAATTTGATGGATTAAAGCTGAAATTTTATATATAATATGTATATTTCCGAAATAAAGCTGATATTTCCACCAATATATATATTAAAACTGAAATATATCAAATATATATAATATATCTAAGTCGGTTCGGTTTTGGTTTACACACACAAAAACCGAAACCGAACCGAACCATCGGTTTATGTTTTTTGTAACCCAAAACCGACCGGTGCTAAAGAAAAGCTGGCCAACTCAGGTTGGATCGGACCGGGTTGGTCAGTTTAGTCGGTTTGGGTCTTGTTATGAATAGCCCTAGGGCCGACCTTTTTTTTGAAAAAAAAAATAAATATTTTTGAAAAATTATGAAAAACCTGGTTTTTCGAGTTTATGGCTTTTATGCATAAAATATTAAATATATATAGCATCTTATATTATATGGCATATATTATGTGTATAAAATTAAGCAAAGTAGCTCATGTCAGCATGTCTCTCCTTTCTTTTTCTTACCGAGTTGTCTCATATAGCCACATGGGCACCCTCTTCTTCCCTTATTTCTCATTCTTCCCAATACCATTTTGAAGTCTCCATTAAACTTTGCAAAATGAAATATTTTCCAATATCAAAATCCTTCCCTTTTGTTTTGTATCAGCCCCTTTCCTTCCTTTTCTATTGATCCTCCTCTTCTTCCTTCTCTTAATCCCTTGTTTTGCTCAAAGCATCAATTGGTCCCCCTCTTTGGTCTAATCTCCCACCCTGCCACCCATCGACAGAAGCAAAGTGGCAATTGAAGGATAAATTGCAATCATCAATAATATGCAAACAATAAGCTAGTGACAATGATTAGGGTTTGTCCCTTTCTTATAAAAAATTGGTGTCTAAAATTGTTTCTAGTTCTCTTTGATTGTTGGCAAAAGGTATTATCATTCTAATAATCTTTGTATTTGATTATTTGTGTCCTTTTTTAAAAGTTTTTTTTAGTTATGCATTTATTTTGTAATATATAGTGTTTGTGCACATTATTTTAGTATGCATTCATCATCTAATTGGTTTTCTATATTATATTCTTTGTGTTTGGAGCGAGAAAGCTATGGGAAAGACCAATCTTTGATTAACCTTGGTATTTGAGGGCAATCTTGTTGATTTCACAATCCACAATATGATGATTTCAATTAGGGGGCATTCTTTTTTTGGATTCTTAGATGGGTAAAGTTGGTCAATGGGATTTTGATTTCCATTGACCAAAAAATCCATATTCTTTTTTCACATTAATGTGGGGATCAGAAAAGGACAAATAATTTTTCCACTTGGGGGAACAGTTGACAACACTTGAACAGGACAAAAATGCACATTTTAGTATTAGATTTTTATGGCTAAGATGACCATTACCTTATTTACATGAAAAATAAAAGAACATGGGTAAATGCACTTACCCGGATAAGTCTTTTATGGGAAACACTTATTTAGGTAAATGCATTTACCTGGATTAGTAACTTACTAAAAAGCGAACAGAGCCTTAATGCTATGCAATATTTGAGACCTTAGATAACCTCCACCATTCAAGCAATATAAATCAATTTTACAAAGACATAAACATCGTTCATGCATAAAATAAATGCATTTGGGGGCAAAAGAAGTGTCATTCACATCATTAATGCATGATAACAATGAAGAACATTTTCATGTTTCAGAAAGATTAGAAAAAAGGGAGAGATTCCATGGCCACATTGTATCTAGAGTGCTCGTAAAAGCTAATCCTCCCTTGATAACTTACCTTGTTTTCTTAGGAAACACCGTGAGATTGAATGCACTAGTTCTTGATCAATTTCTTTTTCTTCATCCTCATATTGTTATTCTTAGTTGAAAGTTTCGGTTTCAAAGCTAAAATTCATATATGAATCAACGCCATTTACACTGGATGTCGTTAATGCTTTGTTATGGGGTTGGAACGACAATATGAAGGTAAAAGCAATCATGAGTTGTTCATTCGCCTCTACATGGGTGAATTTGTGAATGACCCATTTTTGTGACACCCGATTCCTCCTCTTCATCCTTTGATGAAATCTTGACTTCAGCCTCATTGGTCTCCTCGACCTTGGCCCCCCTGGCCTCGACCGTTCCCACACAACCTAGTTCCTTGTTGACCTTGGCCACATTAGCGTTGGTCTCTAGGACCCTAACCTTAGTGACCTATTGTTGAGGTCACGACTCATCCCCTCCCAAGTGAAACATCTAGAAGCCAAAGAAAAGGATGAAGTAGAAGACATCTTACAAAAGTAAAAAAGAGTACAAAACACCTGAAGCACCAAGCAATGATGAAGTCTAATCGAGCACCAGCTGAACTCTAAAAGCACGCTATTGCTTAAAATGATAAAGTAAATGGCTCACCCCCTCCTCTTTATATAGAGGCAACCAATGGTCTAGGTCAAACCTAATGGACAGTCCAAATGCATCACTGCACTCCGCATGGACATAAGCTCGATAAGAAGAAATGGTGATTTTTGGACTATACAATCAACAATAAAATACCCAGAACCAATACAACGGTTCTTTGACCCGATTCAACCATGCTTCAACCGATAAAAAAAAAACTACCAAATTCCACTCCAAGCATTATATGAGCCATTCCACTCCACCGTAGCCGAGCACCTCACTCCTCAACTTCAGAACTGGGGAACTAGCATTCGAGCAGTATTTCTAGCCAATCGAAGCTACCACATGGATGCCTTCATGGTTGATGTTCTCGGACCATGTTAACACATTGTCCATCGAGAAGCGTGGATAATCACATAGTTGAAGATCTTGAAGAGAAGTGGAATCTCTCACGGATAAGGATAAGCACCACCTCCCAATGATAAGCGCCCTCGACAAGGAAGTCGAAGCCTTCAGAAGACCTCGATGGGTGGCCTCGTCATACTCATGGTTTTCAAAACCAGACCGGACCAGAAAAACCGGGATGACCGGTTCTGTTTTCCCCAAAAATCGGATTTCCTCCCAAATACGTTGATTTTGGTCAGCGAACCACTAAACCGGGCGGTTAACCATTTGAACCGTTCGAACGGTTCTGACCATTTTTATTTTTTTGAACTTTTTTGTCATAACAGGTCGAGCGTTTGGTTCAAATGGTCGGACCATTTGGCTCTGTAACCGGACCCCTAACCGGTTCGATCACCGGGTCAATTTTAAAAACCATGCTCATACTCCCTCAACTTGACCAATTTGTCCTCAATAGCTCGGCATGACCGACTTCGTCACCTTGTTACTGATTTGAGCGTCATAATGCCTTTCCCGGGGACCTCATCCTTGGGCCTCTGCTTTCTCCTGCTTACAAATCCACTTGGTGCATGATTTCACACTTTTACCCCAATTTCGTCCAAGTTAGTAGCACTATTTGCCACGTATTTGGATCACTTCGGGTCGAACAACATCAATTTATGCATGATAATGTTTATTTATTTATTTTTAATTTTTAATATATTTACAATTTTTTTACTAAATAGTGAATACACGACCAATCCAGTTCGGGTGGGCAATCTGGTCCAAGATTTTATTTTTAAGGATAAATTGTAGATAACTATTCTAGGTATAGTCTCACCGTAGGACTTGAATTTTCAAATGTATTGCTTTAATACCTGAAATAAAATTAGAGAATATACGTTTAAATCCAAATATGTTCATCTAATGTTATGGTGATAGGTAAAATTATATAAACACCCATGTTCTAGTTGTATTGTTTCACTATTGCAGAAATATACATTTAAAATAAAGTGGCACATTGGACTTTTTCTTACGGTAAGGGAAAATTCATGATTAATACCATGTATTTTGGGCCTAGTGCCACTTTGGTCTCCAAACTTTAAAACATGACAATTCAGTTCCAGTATCTATCATTAACCAATCTGTTAACAAGCCATTAAGTAATATTTGAAAAGACACAAATACCCTTTGAGTGCCATCTAATTTTCTCTATTAACCATCCACATATTAAAAAAATGAACAGTCTCAAATCCTTGCATCTTCTATTCAAGAAAGTAGGGGTTAGGTCATAGTAGACATTCTGATGACCCCAACTTTATTGAACAGAAGAGGCAAGGATTTGAGATTATTCATTTTTTATTAATGTTTGGGTGATTGATAAAGAGAATTACATAACACTCGAAGAATATTTGTATCTTTTCAAATGACACTTAACGATTGATTAACAGGTTGGGTTAATTAATGGTAGGTACTAGATTGATACGTTTTAAAAATTCAGATATGAATTATAGTGAATTATAGCGTTTCAAAATTCGGGGACCAAAATAGCACCAAACCCAAAGTACAGGTTATTAATCTGAAATTTTCCCTTTTTTTAAGGGTAAATTACAAAGACCCCCCTTATACTATGGGGTCTGTGACAAAGACCCCCTATACTTTGTTTTGCGACAAAACCCCCCTTACTATGACCGTGAGACAAAGACCCACCTTAACTATTAAGTCAATGACATAATATATTAAATTACCAAAATACCCCACTAAACCTTTTCTATTTTCTTCTTTTTGCCCTTTTTTTCTCTTAAAATCTTTTTAACCTATTGTTTTCCTTTCTTCTCTTCATTTCCCTTTCTTCTCATTAGTCCAGACGAGAAGAAACAAAAAAAAAAAAAAAGAAAATGTATTTAGACTACGAATGATGAAGAATTGATGAGATAATTGAAAGAAACGTCAAAGGGAAAGAAACGCATCGATCCGAACTCCAAAGATTCAAAACAACGTTGACACCATCGGCCGGTATACTTTGATCGGCAGTCGACGCATCTTGTGTTTTTCCACGCTGTTTAGTTTCAAAGCAAGAAATGATGGGAAGAAAGCTAGGGCCAGGCCAACAACATGCATGACTCCAAGGACTCCCCCTCCGCAATGCAGAGTTGCTTCCACCTGCTGCACTGACAACTGCCCCCCACCCACTGAACTGTTCGCCACAGTCAACTTCTGTTCTGTTTGTCTTACTCTTAAACTACTTGTAATTGCATCATACAACAATGATTTTTGTCAAAATAATGTAAAGGAGCAATAGTTCAGTGGGTGCTACTGTATTGGCTCAAGTTCATGGCTGAACCATCGAAGCAAATTTCGCTAACTCTGTTGTAAGAATGGCCTGCCGGCATCTCCTCCTACGCCTAGGAAATCTCTCGTAAGACTGTGTTCCACTTCATTTGCTGTCGGGAGGAACTTTTGTGGAACTGGAACTGATTGGCCTTGTTTTCCACCCTGCGGGATCATTAGACGGTCGAGATTGTTTACTGTGCTTAAATTCAACCCACCCATCATTCCATCACCAACCCCGGTGGTGGTGGTTGCCGTGGATATCGATTCATCAGCTCGTTTATGTTATCTGGTTGCTTTGTAGCTTGCCTCGTTAACTGGTGGAACTCGTTTCTGTTCCGGGCGTGAGGATTGAAGCTTGTTATATCTGAGGAAGACGAACTCACCACTCCGAAGCTACCGAGAAATGAGGGGTTGCTCCTAGTCGATCCCATTTGAGCTGCCTTCTGTAAAAGTACAGTCGCTGACGTGTGGGCTGAGTTTGCTTGCTGGTTTTAGTGGTTGTTGGAATACAAAGGCGCTAAGCTTTCTATCAACTGACCTTTGTTTTCATTCTCCTCTTTTAATCCACATGGGGATGTTGATAAAGACAGATTCCCACCCGTTGACGCCAATGCGGATGAACGCATCCTCCCTAATCGACCAAGAAGAGGAGGATTAAATGGGTTCAATCCCGATGTTGTAGAATTTTCAATTCTCATCTTCAAGGGTAGTATGTAGTATGGGAATTAAAAAATATTATAACGGCTATTTTGGACGAAAGACTAACAGAAAAGATATTTGTCTCACGGTCATAGGAGACTTTATCTCAAAACAAAGTATAGGGGGTCTTTGTCACAGATTCCATAGTACAAGAAGGTCTTTGTAATTTAACTCAGCGCGTTATCTCTCGGCTCGGCCCATTTCGATCTCGTTCTCTACACTCACTTTCACCACGTGTCCACAGCGTTCACGGGTGGTTTACAGTCTACTAGCCTTAGGGCTGTTCATGGATCGGGTTGGGTCGGTTTACTGTGATTTTTCCAACCGACCCGACCTGATTGGATTACCTGACATAGAAACCGAAACCGACCTAGTCGGTTTGAGTCAGGTTGGGTCGGTTTCAGTTCTAAGTTCATCCCTGTGATAAAATCTTGCTAATTTTAAAAACAGTCATAAATTGAACATCATTTCAGCCATCTCCTATGATAAAATTTAAATGAAAAATTAATCATAAAAGTTGTTCATTAATCACTATTCACTAATCTAAAGTTTCTTGCAACCATTCAAAAACTAGGTGGCCTAATGGGCTTTGGAAATTCATGTTTGAACTAGGAACTAAGTCGGTTCGGTTCAAATCGATTTCGGTTTTCTTGTGTGAAAACCGAAACTGACCCAAATCATCGGTTTAAGAATTTGCACAACCCAAAACCGACCCGATGAAAACCCGACCGAGTCGGGTTGGGCCTTCTTATGACGAATGTTTCAAGCTAATCTCCTCGAATGATTTTTATCAAACTTTACCAGAAAAGAAATTGAAGGAAAGAGGAAAGACCATGACTCAATTCATCATCTTATCTCCTCTTCATCTCTTCAGTGCCACTCCTCATCATCCCTGTTCAGAGTCGGAGAAGTAATGCAATCATCCACTCTCTTATTGAACTCCAACCTGAATTTCCCGCCAAAGTTGCCCCGTCTCGTGCCATCTAATCAAGTCATTCTCGGTGGCTCTCTTCATCGTCCTCGAATGTCGTCTTTTGCCAGTTTCAGGGCCAAATCAGAGATGGGTGGCCCTCAGAGCAGCGGAGAATCTGGTGGAGATGGTCTTCGGACTCTGATAGATTATGTTGGAAAGGGAGGGGCTGACGTCGGAGATGACCTTGTGGTGCTGTTCTCTCATCTACAGTACGCCAGCAAGAAAATAGCTGCTCTTGTGGCTTCTCCCGTCAATTCGGTGCTCGGGAAAAAGATGGGTCTCGCTGGTGGCAGCTTATCATCCGTCGCCGGCAGGGATGCTCCGAAGCCGTTGGATATCGTTTCGGTACTCTTACTTCCCACTCTTCGATTGAATTTTTGGAGGTATATTAATTGTTTTAGGAGTGTTTAACTCTTTAATTTCTTGTTCTTGTTTTCTTCCTCGGTCGAGGTCTTTAATTGTTTTTTGTGCGCCTTAATTGCGCATAAAGATTCGTGTTTCCTTTTGGAAAGAAAACTTGCAAATATGTGCTCGTATCTAGTCGACATTCTAGTAGAGGTTCCTTCTTAATATCAGAAATTGTTCTTCTAGTTGAGGATCTGGCCCATTCATAATGATTAAACCAACAAATGCACCCATGAACTGGACTTTGCCATGTCACTTTTTAATTCTATTCGACAATTAATCAGCGTCTGGGCTCACATACGATGGATCCAACCCTGCAGTTTAATGCTTGCCTAATCAAGAGTTATTCTGTGTATGAACTTGTTCATATAAGACAAGATTGATAGACGACCATTCATGACAATTCAGTCACATGCTTGTTGGATCATGGGATGTTTTTCGGTAGATCATCCAATATAAAGTTTGTTTATTGGATGTTGGAATGTTTTCATTGAGGTATAAGTAGTGGTTTTTGGAGGATGACCAGAGTTCTTGTGTTCCAAAAAATTGAGAACCTCAAATGAGCTCCCCTCTGTTAGCTGTAAATATATAAGAAGCCTATAAAAGGAAAGATATGTGTCTTATATGCAAATCCTCCTTTTTTATTGTAGAACGAAATCATCTTGTCATCACTCCGAAATTCTGGTAAAGTTGCAGTAATGGCTTCAGAGGAAGATGATCTTCCAGTTTGGATAACTGATGATGGTCCATTTGTTGTGGTCACTGATCCTCTGGATGGTTCTCGCAATATTGATGCTTCAATTCCCACTGGAACAATGTTTGGGATTTATAACCGCCTCATGGAATTAGATCATCTACCAATAAAAGAAAAGGCACTGTTGAATTCACTTCAGAGTGGGAGCAGGCTTGTGGCAGCTGGTTATGTTCTTTATTCATCTGCTACCATATTCTGTGTTAGCTTTGGTTCAGGAACACATGCATTCACGCTGGATCATTCAACTGGAGACTTTGTTCTTACACACCAAAGCATAAAAGTTCCTCCTCGGGGTAATATTTCATATTGTACTTTGGCCTACCATTAAGTTAAAAAGATCATGGTGATTGCATGACAATGCACATGACCATAACTATTCTGGCATTCTTTTCTGGATTATTGAGTTTTTTCCCTGCCCAAAAAATATAGTTTTTTCATCTTGTTTTGTAAATGGTTATAAACTTATAATTGCCCATTTGTGTCAGATTATTGTTGCATGATCTTGTTGGCTCCATTGATTGGTAGGTTTCACCCTCCAATATGAAGTAGATGTTTACAGTTCAGAAGAGAGTAATTTAGGATATTTGATAACTTGAAGGAATTCTATAGGCATTGCAATGTTGGTCAGGCTCAAACCATTCCCAATGGACCCACTCAATTTCCAGTTGCATTTAAGTTGCGTTTAGCAGTGTTCTTTCTGCAATTCAATTTGGCTTCTGTTGGAAATCACATCTCATTTCTGAATTCTGGTAAGAGTTGGATTGAGGACTTTGAGGGATAGATCCAACCAAAACCTGACCTTGCTTGTTGATGTTAAATAACCATGCAGTATCTAGACTGGAGTTGGAACAGTTTAATTTTCTGATCAATTATCTGGTTCACATCTTGACACTACATTAAATTTTTGTATTCATATTTTGTATCATAAGGTTGCAACAGACTGGCTTGATTTGAATCAGATCGAAACTGACTCAGTTTAGGCATCTAAGTTGTGTCTCTTAGGTCAATGTTGGAGTTTGGTTGTGCTATATTTGTGTTTAGTGCTTCTTTTTGGGCTTGGGTAATTGGGAAGTTTCAACTAAGTAGATAATTGATGGCAACTGGTATCAATGCTTATGATTAATTGGTTATCCATTTATGTCAGGGCAAATCTATTCCGTAAATGATGCACGGTATTTTGACTGGCCCGAAGGTTTAAGGCAATATATTGACACAATCAGACAAGGAAAGGGTAAGTACCCAAAGAAATACTCAGCTCGTTATATCTGTTCTCTGGTTGCTGATCTCCATCGGACCCTTATGTATGGTGGGGTGGCAATGAATCCAAGGGACCATCTTCGTCTAGTATATGAAGCAAACCCTCTAAGTTTTCTTGTGGAACAAGCTGGTGGTAGGGGTTCTGATGGTAAAAATAGAATTCTTTCAATTCAACCAGTTGAGCTGCACCAGAGGCTTCCTCTCTTCCTAGGTAGCCTGGAGGATATGGAAGAATTAGAAAGTTATGGAGATGTTCAACAGAAGATAAATCCGGGATATGAAGTCTGATGCTGTGCTGATCTCTAGTGATTGCTATCACTCTCCAAATATATGTAGTTTCCTTATCATGGAGAATCAAGGGGTCACCTGATATCTCTATTTGTTTCTTAACCTTTCCAGTTAACACTAGTGATCTGACCCCCCTCCCTCCGTTTGTTGTAATTGAAGGCTTTTGTGTATGAAAAGAACTTAAAAAGCCTATAAAATCTTCTCTTTCCCCAATATTTTGTGTTTTACAGTCTGAATGTAGGAACAATTATTCCATTCTGTCTTCATCATTCAAAGCCTTATCCCAACTATATGGGGTGTTGGCTACATGAACCCTGTTTTCACCATTCCATTCTATTTAATGCTATATCTATTGTTAAATTATGGTCACTTAAATCCATTTTGCATTGTTCCCTAATTTCTATATGACATAAATGTTCTGTACTGATGGTGTAGCAAAAGAACCCCTTGGTGATTTGTATTAAAGAATGATTTCCATTTGCATTCCTATCGTTTTCTTAGATATTTTGGTGGTGGGAATTGACATGCAGTGATCAAGACATGGTGGATCAATGTTGAAGAAAGCACCACAGAAATTTCGGTTTAGCTGGTGGTTACAGGAGGTCATAAACTTTTGCTGGCATAGGCATTTAAATTTGGTAAAAATAACATAAGTTATGGGGAAGTGGTACTAACCCTCACTAAATAAAATAAAAAAATGGCTTCAATCAGATAAATGTGATTTAAAAACAACAGTAGGCCCCATTAAATTAAAAAAATAAAGTCATGGGCCTAACAATTAATATCGATGGAAACCCTTTCTACACTTCATAGATTTGACATTTGCTTCTCACCTTTGGAGCACATTACAGGAAACCTCTAATACTTTCCTTGATCAAAAACCCTCTCTTAATTGATCGGGTTGTGCCTATTTCTCTTAAACTCACAATTTTTTTACTCTCATATGGGAGATGTGCTGTTCATGGCAAACTTTCCTGTCTTCTTTCTATCTAGGGCTTCATCTCTCTTCTGCAGGACCACAGTTTTGTAGGTGATGACATAAGAGACTGGCCAAGCTTGATATTCTAGTTACTTCATTGAGTTTTTCTGCGGTGACAGATAGGCAGGAGGTTGAGGTTGAGAGAGATGGATTCTACATAAGTACTTTTCTTTTGGAGTGATGTGGACTTTTACCTACAATGGGAAATTTCTTAGATGATGATTAATGATGCTTCCTTTTTTATCCATTTTCAGATCAACTACATATTATCATTTGAAGAGATCACATTGAAGTTTATTGGTGTCGAGGAACAGGTATATAATATAACCATATATTGTGCACCTTTGCTTCTTTATGTTTAAGCAATGATGTTTGCTATTATTTTGTTATAGATACACAAAAATTGATAATTTTCTTTGCTGCTAAAGGATCCTATTAGAAAGGTTATCCTTAAGTTTCAGGTAGAGCAAAATTATCTACATGTTAAACACTTTTGCTGTAAGTGTTATAGGAATGTCCAATTGGTAAATGGAACTGAAATTTTCAAGTTTTTAGTGCAATTGGAACTGAAATGGAATCTGAAGTTGTAGCAAATTTATTTGGTTTGATGTGGATGGAACCCTACAAACTCCTACTTTTCTCTTTCAAATTCAATTACAAGATGGTTTAACCTTTACCTGGTCATGGGATCATTCTAGCTTCAAACCCAGAATGACATCAATGACTTTGTGTTCTGCTGTTGGTTTTATAACCCAGACAGTATTTCATGAACTGTATGGCCTTTGTATATTAAGTTTACAAGTTTTAAGAAGTTTACTTTGTTTCCTCCGAGAATTTTTGCTTGATGAAGTGCCCTTGTAAATTTCTTACAAACTCTTAATATAACTGTGATCAGATTTGAATTATATAGACATTTGCCCTGCCTATTTACTTGCACATGGTGCTGCTGCAATTCTAAGTTGCTTCAAATTGCACCATGCAATGGTTTCTTTCCTTTTCTTATACTCCGGCTCTTTTGGTCAATAATGAAGACATTATCCTGCTGAAATTTCTAGAATCATGGAAGTATTCCTTCTTCCACAAATTCAAAGCTTTACCTCTTCCACCTAAACCTGCAGATTTAACTATGTTTATGGTGTAATACTGCAACATTTGATTTACCTCTTGATATAGAAAATATGAGTGCAATTTTAAGCAATGTGAAGAAATAAATGATATGCGCTATGTTGTGTTTTCCATAAGCATAAGCTTCATTTGCTGTATTGATCTTTTGCATAAATTCAGGGTTTGAAAAAGCAGGAGCTGCAAACTAAGAAGACTGAATTGAGGAAGAGATAAATTTATATATCTATTAATTCATAAATTGCTGTATTCACGAAAGCAATTGATAAATTTATATATTTAGTAAATCCTAATTGATATTTCTCACAACTTCCACTTGTGTTGTTAAAAATAAAGATACTATAATATAGATGGAAGGGAGATGCCAGAATACAGATAATAAACTAATGTAATGTTCTAAAAATCAATGGGAACCGCATTTCGTTCCTAATCCAGCAAGTCACCATAGAAAATTTTTATAAAAATTATAGAAAATTAGAGCAAGCCTTTAGCAATATATATTCGTCATGTTTAACAAAAATGTGTGAAAATGAGAATTATTATTACTAATGATGGAAATGACTAAAGATACAAAACAAAAAAGAAAAAGAGAATTAATACTTGCCCATGTCCCATTGGCCTGGTCAAATAGGTCAGCAGTTCAACCAACAAAGTTACCTCTAAGTCAATGGTTTGGATTAAAACATATTTATAAATATATCTAGATGATAGGTCAATCAACTTGACTATCCAATTCAACCGCAAACTAAAAACACTGATATAAACTATAATAAGCAGATTTGAAACCAGATCTTTATGTTGAAAGGCAACAAATCCACTGATACATCATGCTTTGATTATTATTATTTGAAATTACCACGTGCATACATTTGCTAGTACCAATAAGAATATTTAAACCAACATTATCATCTCAGTTCAAACTGCAGAAAGTAATGCATCATTCTTTCTTGAGCTCTTTTTTTTCAGCTGGGAGACCTGATTTTTTGGTAGTGTTACAGTCACCGTTCTCCCTCCTGTGCATTCCTCATCAACAGTGCTTGATCCTGGGCCTAGAAGCACCAAAACGATTCATCACCGATGCCACCAACTGAATAATTCGCATAGATGGGTTTGCCCTTTAATCTCCAATCCAAAAAGCTCAATGTCTTCCAGATTAACAAAAGTCAGGTTTACGCCTAGTGTGATGAAGTCCGATAGCCCCCGGCTGTTCTCCTCCACCGATCGTTGAGCCAATAGTGTTGCCAACTCCGATGGGTTGGCATCTGCAACAGAGAAGTCTGCTTTCACTATGCTCAACATCTGGCTGTTGCTCAAAATCCAATCTTCTTTGTCATGGTAACCTTTTCGACAGACGGTTACCATCCTTGGCTCTGGATTTTCTCTAACCCTTGCCAAACATTGCCAGATTACAGCGCAGAGAGATTCAAATGGAGGGGTTTTGCTAGTTTGATTTTGGTTTGGTATCTTTGAGCACAGGTGGGTCAATTGGGTAGAACTGACCTGGAAAGAGAATGTTTCCATTTGGCAGTTATTAGCAGTTAGCCAATAGTCTCCAACTGGTTCTATCTGTTTTATGGAGAGGGGTTCGGAGACAGCAGTGGAAGGGGCTTTTTGCTTCTGGGCTTTGGGATCTAGCTTTGGTATGTGCAGCAACTTGGGTGGAAGACGGTCAGCCAACATATGGGCCCAGATGTTGATGAATCTGGAAGCTGAGAATGCATCTCCGAGGACATGGGCCCAGCTGAGCCCCACACATATTCCTCCACACTTGAACCGAGTAAACTGATACAAATCATAGGCCAAATGCAAATTTAGAAAAGTTGAGTCAAAAATACATTGGAAAATTTTATTAGACGAGAAGAGGAGAATAGATGTTTATTTCTTCAATCAAGACTGGAAGTCTTTAAGAATTGGAAAATTTGATATGGTTATCTGAAATGCGAAGTCCTTTGTAGTTTGTACAAATAATGTGGTGTTCGTTTAGGTAGAATAGGTTTGCCGATGTGTTGGGTCCGGGTAGAACCGGCCCTGAACCAATAAGAAAGCACCTGAACCCAGTCCCGATACAGATCCGACTTACAAATAGGGTTGCAAATCAGCAAATGGATCGAACCGGATTGGATATATCTAAGATCTGACTCAATCGGAGAAATGGATATGCCATTTGTAGCCCTAATAAGCAATATACACAGAATTAATCGTATTGTTTTTTTTTTTTTTTTACGCCTAATTAAGTTGCATTTGGCATTACTTATTTTATAAGGACTTCTCTCCTTTTCGTGTTAAAATGCCCTTGTAGAAACTAAGTTTTTAACTTTAAAAAAGGAGATAAGTCCTTAAAATAAGGAATGCCAAATGCATCCATTGACAAATAAAAACATGGTTTTCAAAACTGGATTGGACCGGAAAAACCGGGATCCGGTCAGGTGATCAGTTATGTTTTTCACTAAAACTGGATTTTGGCAAAAAAACGTTGATTTGGTCAGTAAACCGAAGACCCAGGCAATCGAATCGTTTGAACTATTTAACAGTTTTGACTGTTTTTTATTTTTTTAAATTTTTTATTTTATTTTTGTCAGAATGGGCTGACCGTTCAACCCAGGAACCAAACTCCCGACCAGTTCGTTCTCCAAATCGGTTTTAAAAACCTTAAATAAAAGCATGCCTTAAAATAGACAATCTTATGCTTTGGAGCTTTGGATGGGCTAGCCAACTTTGTCAATTGTTAAGATAATGCATATTTACATAAAAATAGACCATTGAAAAAATGACAACCCAGACCAGGACAGACCTGATCCTATTTATGATCTGGACTCAAAATACAGAGGAGTGCAACTTGGGCAGGCTTGGGTTGAGGTCAAATGAATTTGGATTGACCCAGATCATTAGCAACCCAGAGAGAGGGAGAAAGATCAAATTGGTGTTGTTGTTGAGGGGTGTTCATGGTTAGGTTAACTGAACCATGAACTTATTTTCCATACTGAACCAGTAGTACTGGTTTTTGGAGAATGGGTAATTGAAATTGAACTGAAGCCAGATTGATCGGTTTGATTCGTTAGTTTTTCAGTTTTAAATTTTTATAATATATATTATAAATAAATATATAATAAAAATCAGAAATATATATATATATATATATATATTCATTATTGTAGAGAGAGAAAGAAATAGAGATAGAATAGCGTTGAGGGTTAATACCTTGGAGCTCACATTTTCTGTCCCACCCAATAGAGATATTTTCACGGAGTCAAAAAGGTAGCGTCATTGTGGACCCTAAAAAAATTTAAATTCTCTTAACTTGCGTGAATTCTTTCCCCCTTAACCCACCCCAAATATTTTCCAATTCCGTCCTAAAAAATTGCGAAGATGATCAATGGGAGAAGGGAGAGAAACCTAATATTTTCGAATCTCTGGAAGATGAAGCAGACCAAGACTCCATAGACGGTCCCTAAAACTGTCCCATGCCGAACTGGATTGGGTGGTTAGTCGCTCGGCCAGTCAGCTTTCTTTATAACAGTGGCCATTCCAGGCTGAGGCTGTGCTGCCCATCTGGGAATTAGACATTCGGTTACGGTGACGGTGGATCCATTGGCCTAAAATGGAGGAGAGATAAGTACGTACATTAGCCAATGAATTGAAGGGTGACCATTGGTTATTAACTCAGGGCCCGTTTGGTTTACGAGAATAGGGACCTGGAATCGTGATGGGTTATTCGAATTCCAGCTGATTGGTTGGACAGAATTGAAATTCCATTTTCATTTATAGTGGATTGGCATGACATTCTCCTATTTGAGGGAATGGCCAATGCCATTCCTTCTTCATCCCTTGGGAATGAAATCCCATTCTTGCTGATTTCAATTTCCATTCCCATTCCTGTTTGAATCTGATGGTATACAGAGTTAGGGAGTTGTGAATGTTAAATCGTGCATACCTTTCTTAGAAAATGGGGGTGCCTTTATATAGGCGTCAGTTGGTGTGAGCTTTACACACCGTGTCCAAGATCCCCGAGAAGATGTGATTTACTGGTCCAAAGTCCACGGAGGTAGTTTCGCATGCGGAATAGGCTTATGTGCCTTATCCGATTGCCTCTGGAACGATAGGTGCGGGAGCTGACTTTCGAAGGACCCGGGAGTGATAAGACGCACGCAGAGAAGGTTGGCGAGCACATCTCGTAGGTCGCCGCCTGGACTTCAGTCAAGTCGGTAAGTCCTTTGAGGGAGGTCGTTCCTCACGCCGATGTCCCTTGGACCGGTATTGACAAGGTACCACAGGTCGGCCCTAGACAAGGTGCTGCTAACTGCTCTCTTGAGGTGCCCAAGCTATGTACGAGATGCTCAGATTAGTTCCAAGGTGCACCTCCTTGACTTAGTGAGATTCGTAGTTGTTCGTGTGGCGTTGGGGTCATGTGATAATCCTATTGTGCCACGTGTCACAATGTCATTGGATGGCAAAATCACCCTTCATCATAACCAAATAGACTATGGGAATAAACCATTCCAAGATTTTGATTCCGATTGTAAAGCAAGATCTTGATTCCATTTTCTTTGTTAGGAAAATGGAAAATCAGAAGATTTGAATTTGAAAGTTAGAATGAGTAAAGAATGCCAACTCAAATTAATTGGTGAGGGCTTAAATTTGACAAGGTGCCTTACCAACCACTACCACTGTTGTTCGTTGGTATTTAGGGCATGTTGGTTTGTTTTGAATTTTGAGAATTGAAAGTGTAATAATTATATTAAAAGGTATATTGATATTGGTCAAACTTTTTTTATTTAAATTTTAAATACAAAGAATATTATTCTGAATTCTAAATTATAAATTTTGAAAAATATTAAATATCCATTTTAATCCAATGATGATTTTCGTTTGTCTTTTTTAAAAGGTATAATTAAAAAACAATGTTGTATGATTACATGTGGTTACACGGTACTTAAAATATAAACAAAGTAATTGATGAAGATAGCGGTCAAGTTAAGCCGATTATTGGGGAGTGGAGAACAGGAGATCCATGCTTTATGATATCATGCACTTTGTGAATTTACATCTGTGCCCTACCGACGGGCCACACGGCACATCTCAAACGTGTGTTGGGTGCATCTTCCGATGACAACTACGGAAACATACTCAAGTATTGTTTATTTGTTTTTACCACATCACATCATGAAGCTAGATCAGATTGGCGCCCGACATGTGGGGCATCCCACATGTATATCTAAGGCCTATTTGTCGTGGGGTGTGGGGCGCACTCGTGGGGTGTTGATGTGAATTCCAATGAAGCTAAGGCCTATTTGTCGTCGTGTCATCAGCTTTTACTATTACTTATCTAAAGCTTACTGGTTGACTGATTCATTTTTTTTCTGAATTTTAAATATTAAGTGATAATAATATATATCACAAAAACAATAGACAGAACATTGTTTGTAGGACAAAAAAGTTGAATATTGGTGATATATCCAGATGATCAATACTCTTTTTTTTTTTTTTTATTTTGTAATCATTAGAGGGTTTGGATAATCTTGAAATGTTTCAAAAATTTGTGTATCAGTGTACGTCTTGATATTTTAATCTTTGAGAATCCCCAACACACAATCAGCGTACAACATGGCTGTGTTTTATTATTGACAGAAAATAGGAGAAATAGTTTCTTAGGGACTTCCTTAGGCTTTAAACATTCTGTTTCTCTCTTATTTATTTATTTTGTTTTTTTTTTTATCAAAACAAAAATAGCATAAATGTATTTAGGCACACTATGTGCTCATCAGGCATGCCCATACGGACTTGACATAAGTAGGCCTTAAAAAGATATGGTAGGCATATTTAACGTACATGATATAAGATTTCATCCCTACAAAAACTCTGCAGGCACCATGAAAACACTGGTATCTACTTGCATATTGAAAATATCTCTCATATATGTGTGTTAAATTTATGAGGAGATATTTTTAATAAATTCACATCAGTGCCCCCAATGCCCCACTGTACATCCCAACCGTCTATTAGAAACATCTCCCGATGACAATGTGATGTAGGGCATTGTGGGGGCCTCCTTGTGAAGCACTGATGTAAGCTTACTTTCAATCTATGGATGTGGATGGATGCTAATGCTTTTAAAGTACGTACAGAGTTTTGTGGGGAGGGAATCTGGGCTTACTGCACATTGGAAATATCTCTCCATGTGTGGCTTAAAGGTTATGTTCTCAGAGTGTTTACATGGGTTTTTTGCTTTGAACATATCTAGGCTCTTTGCTGACACCTGGACCTTAAATGCTAATGAACCGGTAGCAGGATGGTCAATCGGTGTTGTTGCAAATATGGAGACAAGTGATCAGACTGGGGATGTCAACAGGTTGGGTTCAGCATGGGTTTGTCTCAACCCTAACCTCACCTGACTCAAAAGTACATAATTTCAAAACTAGACGCGACCCTATAAGGTCAAATATGATATGGATCCAATTTGACTCGTAGCATTTTAATTGTATTTTTTAATACATTTTGTAAATCTTGAAGTCGTTAATTTAAGTTAGGAATTTGTTTTATAGATTATAAGGTGTCACTTTTTCCATTTGAAAAAAAAGAAAACTAAAATCAACATATAAGAAAAATCCTAAACTTAAAGGTTATAGAGTTAGAAGTCAAAAAGTTACAAGAATACTATGTATATATGTAGGGGTATCATGACCTAATAGGTTGCAGGACTGATCAGCCAAAACCCGAATTTGACTCGAGCCAAAGAAGCAAAACCCTAACTCAAACCTAAAACCGAATAGCTTAACCCTAACCCAACCCTGTAAGATCAGCTCAACCTGGATTTACCATTTAACCTAACCCATTGACATCCCTAGATCAAACCCATATAACTACAGGCTCTCCATGGAAAAATCTTGGACCTCATATGCACCCTGCTCTATTCCACACCTTAACCTTCTATAATTTCTAATATGTAATACCTAAAAAAATAAAATAAAATAACTATGGAACCATAAGTCCTAGTTTTATGACTAATCTTGAAGATAAATGGCTTGCTAACTGATGATTGAAGGCCAATACATGTGAATTCCGAAATGTGAACAGCAATGCAAAAATCTTGACAGTCGGAACCAACATCAATCAAGCAATTAATTTTATTCTAATTCTCAAGAATAACTTTGCTCATTTTATGTGGTAATTACGATTTAACTTATATTTTTTATTAAAATATAAAAAAGTTGTGATATTGGCACTTAAACATAGCACAATAATCTATACTATATTTAAAAGTGGGAATGCAATGTGGAACTTTTTTTAGACTAAAATTACCTTCTACTTCTTTGTTTGAGAAAGGGTGTAAAAGTCATTTTATTATAGTTTTAATATTAGCTTTTATGGCTACTAAAATGCCCATAATTGTGTATTTAGTCCGTATTAATGGCAAGGGTTGAAAATGTAACTTCAATTATTACTTCTCACCTCATTTAATCATCTCTCATTAAGTCTTATATTTAAATTATTAACTTCTATTTTCTCTTATTAAATCCTATATTTTAAGTTATTTTTTTACTAATAAATACTACTAATTAGATGTTTATCAATATTTTTAACAACATAAACACATATATTTTAACACTGACTCAAAAATAAAACCATTCTTTGTCCAAGTGGTGGCTAAGAAATTCAACCATCCGAATCAAATTGATCAACCTATGAAGTCATAGTTAGGTAATAAAACTTTTAAAATAGGAATAAATATAGAAAATTACAAAAATGTAGAAAACAGTAGACACATTTATCATATTTTTATTAATCAAATTAAAACAATAAGTGTAATAAACAATAATTATTTTTATTGATAACGAAATGAAATACATAATTTATAATTGACCAAAAAATAAAATAATTTACTGTCTGGTAAACATCGATAATTCAACTTTTGGGTCAAATGTGTTAACATTTAATGTCATAAATAAATAATAAAAATTAATAAAATATAAAATACATAAATGAAAAAAAATAAATTTTGCAAAAAGAAAAAAGATTAAGACACATGTACAATATCATATAATTATCATATTAAACAAAAAGTAAGTGTGACATCAAAATTATTTCTACATACAAAAATATAGAAAAATATATAAAAATTGAATGTCAAAATTATTTCTACTCATTTTTGGATTTAGTCCCTATTTAATTGTAACGTTTAAATTGTAAATTGAACTACTATTGTTCCCATCATTATCTTTTATTTAAATCTTACATTTTTTTGATAAATGAACAAAATAAGATACACAAAAAAAATAAAACATTACAAAAAGAAAAATCTAATGAAGCAGATAGGCCTATCAATGATACTTGGAACTTCATAACTCGATCCAATTATCACATATTTGGATAAGGTGTTTATGTAATTATATTTTGATATTGCAATTTGCATCCGATTAATAATAAAAAACAAAATAAAAAATATATATTTATAAAAATTTATAGATATATTATTACTATCATTATCATCATCTAGAATTGTCATGTGTAAAACAAGTGCACGCTTACTAGTATTCTAAAAGAAGATAAAGATAAACAAGGGATGTAATTTCCACTAGGCCTGGAAATCGTATCCCACCTTAAAACTTCTCCAGCTCACCTCTAAGGGGTGATCATGGGATGGGCCTAAATGGCCCACGCTCAGCCTACAAATTTCAGAGCCTGATACAAGTTGGGCCTGAATATAATACCCGGGCCCAAGCCCAGAAATAGTTAGATTTTAGACGGGACTGGGCCGGGTTAGAAATAGAAATGATCGCCTCTCTGCTCTAGCTAGTGCTCTCTAAAAGAAATTCCTAATTAGAAATGGATCTGGCAGGTCTGGTGGGATAGGCCCAAATCAGTTCTTTGTGAAGTAGAAATGATGATTCTGCTTCAACTCAGTGATGGGCTATGCCTGGTTAAAGAATTTAATTAAACCCATAGTCTCACTTTGCTATGGAACAGATCATCAGCCCGTTTGCAGTTATACACTGAGAAACAGGAGCTTTGTATTTCAGTTGTTGAAATCAGTTGAGGAAAACTCAGAAATCTTGGAATTGGAATGTGATTGCGACAAATAGTGTGGAAAAGTGGTAGAGGGGTTAAAAGAAAGCAAGAAAGCAACCCCCTAAATTGGACTGTGAAGCTCTGTTTTACAGAAGGAACAAGAAGGCCTCCAACACTGTTTTGATAATCGGAGGGAATCAGGTTTAATTGAGCCAGTCATGAATGAGTGAACGAAGGGTGTGGTTTGGGGTGAGGAGCTTGTGGTTGAGCCTTAGGTTGGTCATGGGTGATGTCTCGTGCCCTGTTCTCAGCCACTCTTCTATGGCTTCCCACTCGTACGAGAAACCATCTGCTGCTACATGTGGGTTTTTCATCACTTCCTGCACCCAGAACATTAGAATTACAGCAACTGAGACTCTGAGAGTATCAGAATCAGACAGACAGACAGAGTATGTATATAGTTATATACCATTACCAACCTGCAAAATTGGGCAGAGGAAAACACTAGGCACATCGCGATCGTCCTCCTGGTCCAGGCCTCCTTCCGTCGTCTGGCTTCCTCTCCACCCCTTGACATCGCTTGCCTTTCTCTTCAGTTCCTCAAGTTCTCTCATTACTGTAGCCCTCCTCGTCTCCATCCTCTGCTTCCCACCGACGTCCACGCACCTCAACGCTATCCCAGCAAACTCCTCTGCCAACTCCAGCGGCCATTCTCTCGCCGTCGTCTCATCCAAAACCCCAATCAAGGCCCCGCATTTCATCGCTCTCGTCACCTCCTCAACCAACCCAGCACCTTGTCTCCCCGTCAGAAGTTGCAGCATTATGATTCCAAACGCATGTGCATCGGACCGTTTCTCTGACTCCTCGGATGATCGACCCAGTCGGAACCCAGCGAGTTTGGCTACGAGGTGGCGATCCAGGAGGACCTTGGATGGGTTCAGGTCACCGTGGACGATGGACCTTGGCTCCGCCATGTGAAGGAAGCTCAGGCCTGAACAGATCTCGGCCGCGATGCGGATGCGAGCGTGCCAAGGGAGAGTCCTGTTTCTGCTACGATTGGACTTGGAGTTGGAGGAAAAGAAGAGAATGTCCTGTAAGCTACCGTTGTGCATGTATTCCAAGATGATGCATCTCCGCTCGGTGCAGGCTCCGATCATGCTAATCAGATGGGGGTGCCGGATTTTGCACAGTAGCTCCATCTGCATGGAGTTAAATTGATGCAATTGACCAGTTATGATCGTTACAAGTTAATACCAGTAAAATGCATTGGCCCGACCTGTTACCTTAGTTCGGAACTCTTCTTGAGACTGTCGACAGAGAGAATCCTGCAGTTTGATGGCAACTGTTGTATGGTTGAGCCTTCCTCTGTAGACGTTCGTCCCAACGCCTCCCGATTTCAACCTCATTCGTTCGGAGAAATCATCGGTTGCCACTCTGATCTCGTCGGCCGTGAACTCTCTGTAAGCGTAGTTCAAGCTATTCGATGATGCCGTCGCCGCTGCTATTGCTTCCTTTTCTCTACAGAACTCGACTCTCCGGCGCAACAAGTCCCGCTCACGGCGCAACTCGTCGATCTCTAGGAGCATCTCAGTTCTTGCCGCCATCGCATTCTGTAGTTGGCTTTCAGCATGGAATTTTGCCAAGGAGGACGAGTGCAGCTTACGGGTGAGCTCTGCTTGGAGCTCCATTATTGAGCTGAGCTTGCTCTTGGTCTCTTCGATGTCACTCGAGACTTCATAGATGTATTCCCTTGCTGCCTCCAAATCTTTCTTTAGATCATTCTGAGTGGTGCTCTCTTCATTTATACGAGCATCTAGTTCTTCAACCTACAGTAGATGAATTAATTGTATCAAACTTCGTGATCTGGTTAATCTCATGATTCTCATCAAGGTCTGCACGAGACCCTGTTGGGTTTTACGAATTCGGTGTGTAGGAAACAAAGAAATACCCTACGATTGCAGAGAGAAATGATCCGTTCAGCCCGTCTCTGTCTCTCAACGTGGATTTTGACTTCTTTTCTTTTCTCCTCTGTCATCTTACGGGCTTCCTCTGTTTTAGCTCTCATGGCACCAATTCTATCCGAAGCATTCTGAGATTGCACCAAAAAAAAGAGAGAAATTTCAAGCAGAATCCATGGTCATGTAAGTCAAAGATAGTGAGACAATAGACCCAAAAACAGGGTGTTTGGGCAATAATGAGACAGTAAACTGTAAATTTAAACCGGCTTGCTTTAGTACTCTACTGCTCTTGTTTGTTTGCTCATGGGAAATGGAAGAGAGAGGGACCAGCCCTGGAAGTCTGTCGGGTTATAACCTTGCATCCAAACAACCCCATCTATGATCAACTTTACATAATAATGTGTAGCTTGATTAGAGAGATTTTGTTCTTTGTTTTCAACTTTTGGTGTAAAATAAAGGTAGTGTGGTTGGTAATTAAGTGGCAACCCATCTTATCATTCTATGTCTGTCGTTATCTCACTGGTTTCAAAAATCAAAAAATGAGGACAGAGGACCCAATCAAGAAAGCTACATTGAAGAACCAATGCTGGATTCTTTATATAATAGACAATTAATTCAAATGATTTCTAATACCAAGAAAGCTACATGTTTAATCTGCAACCACAAAGAACAGAAATGGTTCAGAGGTTACCATTTTTGTACTAGCTTGTTGAAACTTCTCCAGCTCTTTCTCAAGACTAAGTTGGGAAGCAGCAGGACCATTTTCTTCTTCATGAAATTCTTCACCTACTTCTGAAATTGACAACCACTGAAGGTAATTTTCTACTTCTTCAGCATAATTTTCCCACCTATCATGAGAATTGAGCGATAATTCGATGCCCATCGAAGCGGCAGCCGAGGTGCAATGGGAATCATCTCTCACACAAGACTGATGAATAGCTGTGCTATCTGTGAACACTCTACCTAGCCAACCTTTGAAACTACCTTTGTTCCTCAACTTAGCAACCATGAGTCCCTGGTCATCCTCCACAAACCCCTCTTCATTCCCTTCTCCAAGAAAAATCAATTCCCCTCCACATATTATGAATGACTCACAAAAATTAGGCTTGTTCTTATGTACATAAAACGCTGCACTGATTGCACTCTTTGTTTTCCTTAGAAAGAAAAGTAGGAACTCATTTTAATATACCATATGCATATATTAAAATGAAAAACTCAAAAAGCAGGGTTAAGAAACTGAACTTGATAAGAAGATGATGACATAAACAGAAACAATTACCAACACTGGGATTTCATGAGTGTAATGCCCATGACAAATTTGGTCACCCGAAGCCTTGATATCAGTCCAACAATAACCTTGTAAATGGGTTCTTCAGTTTTTTCTACTTTTAGAACTCCAGTTCTCACCTATGAATGAATGAGTAAAACTGAATATGATTTAATTATAAATCAACCAAAATTTAAAAGGTGTTTCTTAGAGATATAAATTTAAAATTCTTAAAAATAAAGACATCATAACAAGAATGAGTGGTGCCTCAAAAACTGCCAGGTCTCAACTTAGAAGACCAGAGACCACCATCAGATAGGTCCCACTCTAAAAAATACTTAGACACTCATGGCTGGAACTTGTCTGATCCTTCTGATTTTTTAGATAAGTGGTCTTTTAGGTGAGGCTTATTTAATGGTGGGTCCAGATGCTCAATTCATAGGGCACATGGTTACACATTGTGATTGAAAGAAAGGCATTTCATTGCAGCTATGATAAGGCTGTTCTGTTTTCATCATATTCTGGCTCAAAACCCCTCATTCTAAAACTGATTTAAATCTTCCTTCTAAATTCAAATAATATAATTTCTGAAGTTAGAAGACCAGAGACCACCATCAGATAGGTCCCACTCTAAAAAATACTTAGACACTCATGGCTGGAGCTTGTCTGATCCTTCTGATTTTTAAGTGGTCTTTTAGGTGAGACTTATTTAATGGTGGGCCCAGATGCTCAATTCATAGGGTATGGTTACACATTGTGATTGAAAGAAGGCATTTTATTGCAGCTATGATAAGACTGTTCTGTTTTCATCACATTCTGGCTCAAAACCCCTCATTCTAAAACTGATTTAAATCTTCCTTCTAAATTCAAATAATATAATTTCTGAAGAAGTTAACACAGAAAAATAATTTGATATTGAGAAGATATTTAAATGTCACTGATGAGTTTTGTACAAGTGGGTCGAATAGCAGGGGGTTAGCAGAGCAAAGTAATTTTTAATTCAAACCACTTTTGCAGTACTGCTCTTCTACAGAATGCAGATTTTCAGCATAGAAACTTTTAAAGAGCATTCAGAGAAGCAAATCAACCAAACCTTGGCACAGAAATCTATGTACTTCGACAGCAGCTTGTCGGTCTTCTCCTGTTCATACATCCTAAATATCCGCAACTTCTCATCATTTACAGAGCTTGCAGGAAGCTTTCCAACTGAGACAAAATTAATAAAGCCCATCTGAGTTCCAGTCAAAAGGGAGGGAAAACTGTAGTCTAGAACAGATATTCAATGGGAAATATAGTATAACTTACATGGGGTGTAAACAAAATCCTTGTTATTATTGTTGAAATGGATGATAACTATGGAAATCGTTTGCCCAGACCATTTTCTCAGTGCCCACTCCAAAGTCCCTATCCCTTCCTGCAAATCGTTCCCGACGGCAACATAGACCTTCTCCGACTTGGTATCCATCGATGGTTTGCTCGAAACAAACAAACTTGAGCTGAAACTATATACTTCGGATTTATATAGCCTACAAAGGATGGTGAGAACGATGACAGGAAGGTATCAAGGCATGGATCGATCGGAATTCCTATTTTTCCGGCAAGATATTTAACCAAGGCTAATTCGACTGTAAACAGAGGTGGCCGCTGAGAATCGATTGTGAAATAGAAGAAGAAAGAAAAGTAAAGGAAGGGTACTAGAGTCTAAGAAGTTTGGTTTTCTTCTGAAATGTTTTCAAAGATTTGTTGTTGGAAAATTTGTAAGGGATTGAGACAGATTGCCTTTCTTTACGAGGCTAAGACGGCCAAGCTTGGAAATCACCGTGGCTAAGCAGACGTTGCTTAGTTGGGTCCTCTTCTTTACTTTTTAATTATTTGATTTGATTTTTCTTGTTTCTTTGTTCTTGACTCTACATTCCATCGTTCGTGTATTGTGTATGTATTGACATATACTACAACCTTCACCCTTGGTTGCCGTTCTTCCAGGTCTAAGCTATTGAACTGGGACCAAAGAATTCCGTGAAAGTGATTTCTAGTTCCAACTTCCAACCTAAAGAAAAACAAAAGAAATCTCCTCCAGGTATTGTAATACAAAGATGTGTTTGGTTTGTAAAAAACAAGATATTTTATCCCTTTCTATCATTTATCATACCTATTATTATATTCTAAAATGCAGTTGTGAATGTCAACAAAACCTCTTTTGCTTTGTTGCTTCCTTCGAACTTTACGTTTTTAATTAAACCAACTGGTATGCATATATTTATATTATATTATTATATATATTTTATATTATTAATATATTGTAAATGAATATATATATATGCATTATATTATATATTTATAATATATAATATATTACTTATATGTATTTCTAATTTTTTATATTATTTATTATATATAAATATTATAAAAATAAAATAAAACAAAAACCGATAAACCAAACCGTCAATTGATTAACTGGTCGGCTTCGATTATCAGTTTTTCTGGTTCAGTTTAAAAAAAAAGGTCCATGATTTGGTTAACCGAACCATTACCCTACTATGCATCACTTGGGGCTATTCTAATATGGAGTCTAGATAAGTTATTCGGAGTGCTCCTCACTCCAATATCAGTGTGAGGTGCACTCTATGAGGATCAAATCCCGATTCTCGATTCTCTAGTATGATCTATGTGAAAACTTTGCTGTCCATAGGCTCTCTCTCCATGGTCCATACCTCCACACCACACGTTAGTTCATACAGCCCCGTCTCCACAAGGAGTAAGGGTGCAATTTGGACAGGTTAAGGTTAGGCTTTTGTCAAAATTTATACTAATTTGGGCCAACCTAAGTTGGACACCCTAACAGGGAGAGTCCTGTGGACAGCATAGGTTGTAAGATGTAGACAGCCAAGTTTTTTCAATGATCTATTAACCACTTTTTATCCCCAAGGCTCTGTTTGTTCGCAATGCAATCAGTATTGCATCCATTTGTTTGCAACTATATTTTGCATTATTAATTGATACAAAATATGCATAACATTCCTTTCACCATAGTGCTGTCTGGCCTTCCTCTTGCCTCCATTGTTTTATTTATTTATTTATTTTGAAAGCATAAACCAAATTTCATTCATCAACCAAAGATGAATTGATGAATGAAACTACCTTCCATTTTCCAATTCACATAAAGTTATTGCAATCAATCATTTTACTCTCCATATCTCATTTGCACTTATGGCTCAGTTTGGAAGGAGTACAAATACAAATATGTAGAGGGCAAAACCTTGTATATCTACATATTTGCATTTGTACTCCTTCCAAACTGAGCTTATGCATTTACTCCAATTGCAATGAAAACAAATGAAGACCTCCTTGAGTTTAGTTTCGCCAAGGAAAACCATTATCATATACCATGATGTAACTCATGTTGTTATGAGAAATTTAAGACTTTCTCAAACATGTATGGGGGCCAAAGTTATTTTAAACCTCTTTATCCGGAGCCAAACACGGCAGATGATTGCACAAATTGACAAAGGAATAAAGTCATATTACACATAGATGGACATGGACAAGTTATAAGTACAAATTTGTTCCTATCAGGCTATCAATTGATTGTTAGTGTCCAAGTTCTAAAATTGAAAATTTGTTATACTCTGGATTCTGATTAAAGAAGATTTGGCCCGACCTTGTAATCACTCAACACGTGGCAAAGGCAAATAGCTCAGTACAACAGCGCACCTAGAGCACGAGCACCAAAGGGAGGAAACCAGCAGTCCGAACTCCCTACAAGGAGCCCGAACTCCCTACGAGGAGCCCAAACTCCCTACTAGGAGCCTGAACGCCCTATGAGGAGCCCGATCTCCCTACTAAGAGCCCGAACTCCCTACGAGGAGCCCGAACTCTCCCTTAGGCCCCGAGCCACACAAGGCAATGACCCGAACTGGCCCGCCTCATGGCAATTCGGGACACTCCCCTATCCGAACTCAAGACTTCACCTCGCTCACCACTCCAGCACTTCGCCTCCGGGACGCTGAACTGAACAAACGTACCATACCTGACACCGAGGAGGTCCTATCCAAGGGCGGCGCACCTGACTGACTTGGGATCTAACGCTTGACAACCACACTTCAACGGTCACTTGCCACCGTCACCTGCCACCGTCATCGCCAGTCGCAGAGACGGCTCCGACGAAAGGGAGTAGTGGCGGTTCTGTCTAGCAGAGGGGATGACACCCGAACTGGCAGGAGCCCAGAGGTAATCATACCCGACCTGACATAAGCTTAGGAGTGAGTGCATGAGATGGTTATAAAAGGCTCCCTACCCCCCAAGAACAAAGTATGTGAACTTTGCGCCATCTGGTTTTATCTTGCCTTTGAAAGAATTCCAATTTGAGATTTGGAGTATTCATACCGGGTTCCCCTCGGAGTTTCCTCATCTTCTCTGTTTCAGGCTCCCTGTAGCTCCGTTCAGAGGCAAGGTCGTTGACAGCTAGGACCAGCCGGATTGCGCACCATCAATTGGCGTCGTCTGTGGGAAACGCTTCTAAAAGCCTCCCTTTAAACTCTCATAACCTCTTTTCTCCAAAAACCCCAACACTCATGGCTTCTTCCAGCAACGCCAGACGTGGCACGAAGACCAACACCACCAGGGAACAACTTCAAGTCCCCGTGGTGTGTGTCGGACAGTTCACCATCCCCCTTTCGGTGGATGGGATCCCCAGCTTGAATGCGCCACAAGCAGTGGCGCCCGTAAACCTTCCTGCCATGAGCATCCCCTTTCCTCTCCCTATCAAGACAACCTTTATTGAACCAACTGTCGTCCCCCTGGCAACCAACCAGAACCAGTTGGACGACCTGATGCAATGCATGCGGGCAATGCAAGCCCAAATGCAACAATTCCAGCAACATCAGCTCCAGCAGCACCAAGTACTGCACAATATCTCCCAGTATCACTATCAGCAGCAGTTCCTCCAACTGCCTCTGAACCAACCACTACTTCCACCTCGGCACCCTGCTCCGAAGCCGGTTAAGGCCTCCCCTCAGGGTGGACGCCCCCACCAGGGAAAAGCCTCCCGGCCCCAAAACCCCCCTAACAGCCAGGCCTCATCCCCAGGCCGAAGAGAGAGAAAAATCACCCCCGCCTCGCAGCTCGCGGGCGGGTCAGGAACCTTGCCCACAAGGTCAGCACCTCGGCGCTCTAGGCCCGAGTTCCCGCTCACGGAGAACCGATTCAGCGCCCTGGCAGCAGACTACCAGCATTCCGGGCCCATCAAGCTCAGCAACACAGAGGCCAGCAGCGCCAGTACCAGGCCCACTCAGCAACGAAGGTGCCGGTGAAGTCGCCGAACTGCCACCCGTGTCCTGCCCGAGCTCAGAGGTAAGGAAGAGACGAGCTCGGACGAGGTAAAAGCTGCCCCGATTCTCTCAGTTCCTTCCCCCCTTGCATCAGAACTTCTGGTGGTCCCCATGCCCAGAGATTTCAAGCTCCCACCCTTGGACAAATATGATGGGTCCTTCGACCCCAACGACCACGCTGATGCTTTCCAGTCCCAAATGCACCTCACTAGGGCCAGTGAATTGTGCATGTGCGTGGCCTTCACCACCACCTTCAGGGGGGTAGCCTGCACTTGGTACAGGAACCTGGCCCCCAGGTCAATAAGATGTTGGGCCCAGTTCGTGCAGGTCTTCACCGCACACTTTGTCACTAGCAAGCGGTGCCCCAGAACAGAGGAAAACATCTTCGGAGTAGTCCAGAGAGAAGGAGAATCCATCCGGGGCTACATCAAGTGGTTCAATGAAGCGTGCTTGCAGATATTGCGGTTAGACCCCGCGGTGCAGCTCGCGGCGGCCAAGAGAGGGGTAACACACAAAGAGTTCAAATGGCACATCCTAGACATGAGACCACCCCGGAAAGTAAAAGAAGTTCAGAGGCTGAACGGCCGCATAGCCGCTCTGAGCCGCTTCATGTCCAAATCAGCAGACTGCTGCCTGCCTTTCTTCAAAGCAATCAAAGGCAAAGGGTTCGAATGGACCCAAGACATCCAGCTCGCGTTTGACGAGCTAAAAAGCTACATCGCTAGTGTGCCAACCTTAGCCCGGCCCGAGGAGGGTGGGGTCTTAGAACTATACCTCTCGACAAGCAACGAGGTGGTCAGTTCGGTACAAATAAAAGAAGTAGATCGGGTCCAACGACCCATCTATTATGTTAGTAAAATTTTGCAGGGAGCAGAGACAAGGTACCCGCAAATAGAAAAGCTAGCATACGCACTGGTGATAGCAGCTCAGAAACTCCGCCCATACTTCTAGGCTCACACTATCATCGTCCTGACTAACAAACCTCTGAGGCAAGTTTTACTCAAGCCCGAGGTTTCCGATCGACTGACGAAATGGGCCATCAAACTCAGCGAGTACGACCTCCAGTACAAGCCACGAACTGCTATTAAGGCTCAAGCCATGACAGATTTTATCGCCGAGTGCACGTTTAGCCTCAAAGCCCCTGGGTCGGTCGAGCCCGAGATCTCCAGTTAGGGTGAGCCCGGAGCTCCCAAGCCAATAGAGTCTGAACCCCGTGAAGTAGCAGCCAGTGTGACATCTCTCCTAGTTAGGCCAAACGCGAACTGGGATGAGGAGCCCTGGATCCTTCACGTAGACGGCTCCTCGAATCAGCCGGGCAGCGGGGCTGGAATAGTGCTACGTGGCCCGAGCGGAACAAAATTGGAATACACACTAAATGCTTTGAGTTCGCGGCATCCAACAACGAGGTGGAGTACGAGGCCCTGATAGCCGGGTTGAACCTAGCGCGCAAGGTAAGAGCAAAGCACGTAGTTATCTGCAGTGATTCCTAGCTTGTGGTCAACCAGGTTACGGGCGAATACGAAGCACGCGAGCTCACTATGATTGCATACTTTGCAAAAGTAAAGGAGGCTCTGCTCAACTTCCAGTCACACTTCATCAGGCAAATCCCGAGGTCAGAGAACATTGAGGCCGACGCCCTGTCCCGGTTAGCCAGAACGAGTCACAACACCATGAGAACCGTGTACATAGAGGACTTACCTCGGCCCAACATTCTCGATGGGGCAGAAGAGGTCGCTCCCGTCCTTGAAGCAGAGCCGAGCTGGATCGACCCACTCGCGAGCTTCTTGCTAGATGGAACCCTCCCTACGGACCGCAATGCAGTCAAGAGGGTGCAGCGCCAGGCAGCCAAATACGTCATAATAGACGAACGGTTGTATCGACGATCCTACACGCTCCCCTACCTGTGTTGCTTGCGACCTGCCGAAGCCGATCTCGTACTCTGTGATACTCATGAAGGTCTGTACGGCGGACACCTGGGGGGCAGAGCCCTCGCCCAAAAGGCACTTCGACAAGGATACTACTGGCCAACGATGAAGGCAGAAGCCGTCAAGCTCATCAGAAAATGCGACAAGTGTCAGAAGCATGCCAATATCCACCATAAGCCTGCTGTCGACCTCAATTACCTCACCAGTCCATGGCCCTTTGCACAATGGGGCATCGACCTCCTGGGGCCATTCCCGCTAGCAACAGGTGGGAGAAAGTTCCTATTGGTGGCAGTAGATTACTTGACAAAGTGGATAGAAGCTGAACCTCTGGCAACAGTCACAGCCTGAAACATACAGAACTTCTTTTGGAAGAACATAGTATGTCGCTTCGGGCTACCTCGGGTACTGATCTCCGACAACGGCAAACAGTTCGAGGATATCAAATTCCAAGAATGGTGCCAAGATATGGAAATTCGTTAGAACTTCACATCGGTCGCACACCCGCAAGCAAACGGTCAGACAGAAGTAATGAACAGAGCCATCCTCCGTGTATTGAAAGCACGACTAGACCGAGCTAAAGGGTTGTGGGAGGACGAGCTACCAAGTGTTCTATGGGCTCACCGAACTATGGAAAAAACCACCACGGGAGAGACCCCCTTTAACCTCACCTACGGCACCGAAGCGGTAATCCCGGCGGAAATCAAAATACCTACACTACGACTAGAAGCATATAACGATCAGACAAATGGAGACGAGTTACGCACCAACCTCGACCTACTGGATGAGGTAAGAGACCTCGCGCACATCCGAACAGCGGCCTACCAGCAAAAAGTAGCTCGGTACTACAATGCCAGAGTAAAGAAGAGGAGCTTCCGCGTCGGCGACCTGGTTCTTCGTAAGATCATGGTGCCCGAACCCGGTGTGGGCAAACTCGGACCAAATTGGGAAGGACCCTACAGAGTAAAGAAAGCACTCGGGGGGGCATACGAGCTCGAAACCTTAGAGGGTAAGCAAGTACCTCGAGCATGGAACATTGTCAACTTAAGGCGATACTACCTATAGACCACCAAGCGAAGTGGATAAAATCGCCACCAAAGCCTAAGGGCTAGGATGCCGAGCTAACGAAGGAACCTCGGCACAGACAAGCAAAGAAAAGTCAGCCAAAGGCGAAACGGAGACAATGAACTAATAGGGACATCGACATCTCAGAGAACAGCAAAACAGGCCGCGCGAGTGCGGTAACCCGGTCAGTTCGGCAAACACGTTCAGTTTGGGAGAACATTTCGAATAGGTAACCAAAAGAAAAGTCATTCCATTTCAAAAATAAGGGAGTACATTTCGGAAAAAATATATATATTTACAGGCCCGGAGCTACTTCTTCATTATCGGAAGGCACTTCAATGATACCCGAAGGCCCTACCTCGCCCTCGGAATCTGGCTCACCATCAACAGCATTGGCCATCTCCTGAGTTATGCGCGAAGTGGATATGACACTAATATCAAGCTCGGGGTACGTATTCCGGATCATCCACCGACTTAGCTTGAAACCCCTTCGGTACGAATCCACCATTAGGTTGTCAAAGTTTGGCGAGGCGATGTACTCATCGACAACCTTTTTCTTGGCATCTTCAATACCTTAAGAAAAGATCTGCGTCCTCTCCCTAATGTCCTCCTAAAGGTATTCGACCTGATGCTGCAAATCTAGCCTCAGGTCCGCCATGTGCTTCACTACGACTCCCATGGCCTCGGCATCTCTCTGAGACCTCGCTTGCCTGGCCTCTGCAGCACGAGCAACCGCCTCAGCAGCTCGGGAAGCCGCCTCAGCAGCTCGGGAAGTCGTCTCGGAAGCACGAAGAGCCTCCTCAGTAGCTCGCGCCTACCTCGAGCTCCTTTCCACCTGGGCCGCCAAAGCGTGGATAGAAGAGTTCACCTACCAAAAAGAAAGAACGAGTGATCAAAAAAACGACTGCAAGAAGGATAAAAGCAAAAGAGCTCGATAAAAAGACTGACTTACCACCATGGCATGAGTAACGGCACGGCAGGCCACCTGGTGCTGAGGGAGATCAGTCCACGCTACGGCCTCCTCGGGGAAAATGGCCTCCCTACTCTTCTAAAGAACGTAGGTCGGTGACAGCACACTCCTGAATTCCCCTGGGGCCCCCGAGCCCGAGGGCCCAGCTCGCGTATGAGCAGACCCAGAGTAAGCAGGAGCACCAGAGTAGGTGGGAGCCCCCGTGTAAGTAGTCTCAGCATACGGGCCCCCTGCCGCTTCTTGCATTGGAGGAGCCATCTTGGGCTCCCTGGGCGGATCCCCTGACGGGTAGTCCGGTACCTCGGTCTCCGCATCCCGGGGCAGCTCGGCGCGATTCGCTTGGCGACTCGCTTCCTCCTCTTCATGCCTTGAAAAAAGTGCCCACCACGAGTCCTTCCTGAGTCCATCACACTTGCAAAAAAGAGTTCGGCATTAGAAAAAAAGCCAAACAGAGCAAAATAGAACCTCCAAGTAAGGAACCTACCCGAACTCAGGCGGCCGCAATGAGCTTGGCCTCCGTCAGATACTGTTGGCACTTTAGCCCAAGCCGCGCCCACTGCCGGAGGCCCTTCACCGTCTCTTTGTCAAGCGTAACACCGGAGTCAGGGGCGGCCACCCCCCACCCGGTCTGAAATGGCCTTCGCAGCACACTTCGCACTCCGAAGTAGTCCCGCTTCCACGTCGGGACCTTGTTAGGAAGATCATGTATAAGCTTAAAACCCGGGCGAGGAGACAGGTAATACGCCCGCCTACGCCCGGGGAGGAGACCCGCTTGCTTCTTAAGCATTAAGATGGAAGAGAAGATCTCCAAGTCTAAAGGAAAGCCATGTTCGCTAAATAGGGAGATTGTCCCCACCAAATTACGAATGGAGTTCGGGTGAAGCTGGCTGACCGTAATGCCGAAGTGATTCAAGACCTCGACAAGGAGGGGATGGAAAGGCAATCGCAGCCCCGTAGCGAGCTGCTCCCAGAATATCACAATCTCATCAGGACCGTGTTCCCAAGGAAAGCTACCTGGAGGTATGAAATAAGCATACTCCCCAGGCAAATTGTAATAGTTAATAAAGGATTGGAGCCCTTCAGGCATCATGGTCGAGGGGCCAAACTTGTCTAACGTCCGACCCCAACGAGAGGTGGATGCCAAACTACCCGAGGTGACTCGACCTACGGGTTCGAACTCTTCCTCGAGCTCTACCTCCGGCTCGCTAGGACTATTAGGGGATGCGACTCGGTTCGTAGAACCTGCATCTGACCCACTTGAAGAACCGTCTGAGCTATCCGAGCTATACATCGAGGAGAGAAGGTGGATTCCAGGAAGGTACTCACCCAGAAAAAAGCTTGAACAAGACTATGGGAACTTAAATGAGCGAAAACCTCGAACGCGAACTGAAAGCGTGGACGCGAGCTGAAACTTGGATGCGAGCTCAAGAGGCAAAGCACAGAAGTGACAAAGCGACTGGGGTCCCCCACTATTTATACCAACAGTGACCGAGAAGCAACAGCACAGATCAAAGCCAATCCGACGGCCCGCGGTCGCGCTGACTGCACATCCCCTGAGACCAAGACGTGATTGGCGCACGTCTTTTTGAAACTGACAGAGCGCCGGTGCACGTCTTTTTGAAACTGACAGAGCGCCGGCGCACGTCTTTTTGAAACTGACAGAGCACCGGCGCATGTCTTTCTAAAACTGACAGAACGACAGCGCACACCTCCTCGCATTAAAAGTGGCAGCGGCACGTTTTCAAAATTTGAAAGGACGCCTGCTGTCACGTCTCCCAGCGGCACGCTTTTTTGATTTTGAAATAAAGCGCGCGCTGTCACATCTGGCAGCATTTGTAGGCAGGTCGACACGTTTTCCGTCTTTTGGGCGCTCGAAGAAACTAATCCTGACAACGCACCTCGCGCTATCAGTCAACCGAGATTCGAAGTACAGGACAAATCCACCTGCCACCTTGCGAACTCCCCGCGCCAAGGCAAGACCCTTAGCACGAGGAGTGGGGGGCAATTGATGAAGGAAGATTTGGCCCGACCTCGTAATCACTCAACACGTGGCAAAGGCAAACAGCTCGGCACAACAGTGCGCCCAGGGCGTGAGCACCAAAGGGAGGAAACCAGCAGTCCGAACTCCCTACAAGGAGCCCGAACTCCCCACCAGCAATCCGTACAAGGAGCCCGAACTCCCTACTAGGAGCCTGAACTCCCTACGAGGAGCCCGATCTCCCTACTAAGAGCCCGAACTCCCTACGGGGAGCCCGAACTCTCCCTTAGGCCCTGAGCCACACAAGGCAATGACCCGAACTGGCCCGCCTCATGGCAGTTCGGGACACTCCCCTATCCGAACTCAAGACTTCACCTCGCTCGCCACTCCAGCACTTCGCCTCTGGGACACCGAACCGAACAAACGTACCATACCTGACACCGAGGAGGTCCGTATCCAAGGGCGGCGCACCTGACTGACTTGGGATCTGACGCTTGGCAGTCGCACTTCAACGGTCACTTGCCACCGCCACCTGCCACCGTTATCGCCAATCGTAGAGACGGCTCCCACAAAAGGGAGCAGTGGCGGTTCTGTCCAACAGAGGGGATGGCACCCGAACTGGCAGGAGCCTAGAGGTCATCATACCCGACCTGACAAAAGCTTAGGAGTGAGTGCATGAGGTGATTATAAAAGACTCCCTACCCCCCAAGAACAAGGTATATGAACTTTGCGCCTTCTGGTTTTATCTTGCATTTGGAAGAATTCTAACTTGAGCTTCGGAGTATTCATACCGGGTCCCCCCCGGAGCTTCCTCATCCTCTCTGTTTCAGACTTCCTGTAGCTCCATTCATAAGCAAGGTCGTTGACAGCTAGGACCAGCCGGATTGCGCACCATCAGATTCTATATATAATGTTACAGAAAATTGTGTAGGCAAGATTAATTTGAAACGAAAATTCTAGTAATGGCAATAGAGTTTAGTTGGTGAAAATCTTTATGTAGAGTACAAATACAAAATTGTATAATGTAAAACCTTAAATTTTGTATGTATTTGCATTGAACATATTTGTATTTGTACTTATTCCATTTCCCATTTCCTAGCCAAGCCCACAGAAAGAGGGGTTATTTTAGACAAGATGCTTGTTTTGGTGAAAATTGAGATTATTTTCGATGAATTGATTGATTCTCAAGAAACCATCTTGGTCAAAGTTTAATTTCTTTTGTTTAGAAAAAAATCTCTGTGTAGAATTTCAAACCTGTGTTCTAAGACTATTGACCATTGAGCTGCATGTTAATAATTATATTTCATATAGGGTTTTTGCTTTGAAGCTTCCCTTTACATTTTAACACAATGTTTTAAAAGCCGCTTTGGCCACTGGGTTCTGGGTTTTTAGGTCAGCGGTTTGAATGAACGGTTCATTCTGATTAAAAAAATTAAAAATAATTCAAATAAAAAACAGTAGAAAATTATAAGTCAACATTTTTTTGGACTAAAAATGGTTTTAAGGTAAAATGGAACCAGATGCTTGAATAGTTTCTGGGTCAACCAGTCTGACCACCCGGGTTTTCAAAACATTATTTTAACATCATATTAAATTTACCCCTTTTGTCAACTCTTTTATTTTATTTATAGAGTTGGACATTAATATTAAATATCCAAAAGAACAATGATACAGGAAAAACTTATAACCAATCAACGATTATCATAAAATTGATAATCAATTAGGTGGTATATTCATCAAAATTCAGGAGTTTTATACTTTTATTGGTCAAACCTCTACCCACATCATACTTTTCCCCGTATCACAGATAAACCCTTATAATATATAAACGTTCTACCAAATCAACGTTAGTGATTACAAGAGAAGTTATCCAAATGCCCTGCTATTATTTATTGATAACTATATTAGCCCTCATAAAAACCAATTTATCCTACGTGAGACAAAGATCTAGATAACTTTGGCTTCGATTGGAGGACAGAAATACTAACTATTTTCATAAGAGTACCATGTTTTGGCAGAAAAGTAATTTGATAGAAGGAATTAAAAATGACCAAGAAAATTGGGTGACTAAACACAAATAGATAGCATAAGTTTTTATCTCATATTTTTCTGATCTCTTTACCCATCAATCTCATGGAAACCTATCTTTCATCCAAAGTCTTTTTAACCCAATCATTTCTGAATAAGATAATTTGTTCCTAACCTCAACCCCATCAAATGAAGAAATCAAAGCAGGCATATTTTCAGTATAGGTAGCCTTAAATCTCCAAGCCCTAATGGGATGCCAGATCTAATCTATAAGGAACATTGGAATGTGATGGGCTATGAAGTAATAGATTTTGTCAAAGAATTTTTCCAAAATAAGAAATTGTTGAAAAGATTGAACTATGTTTTTATTTGCCTTATCTCCAAAAAGGTAGATTATACTAAAGTCTAAGACTTCCATCCTATTAGTCTTTGTAATGTGTTGTACAAAATCATAACTAAACTATGTGTTGTACAAAACCATGAAATATCCCACTTCTTTAAAAATCATAAAAGAGGGCCAAGTTTTGTGGCAATTAAACTTGACATGGCTAAAGCCTATGATAGGCTTGAATGGTCCTTTCACTTGAAAGGTCTAGAAGCTCTAGGTTTCTCAGAAGATTTCCGTCAAATCATCTTAGAGTGTATCTCTTCTGTCTCTTTTTTTGTCCTCATTAATGGATCCTCTAAAGGAAAATTCTTTCCCTCTAGAGGTCTTAGATAGGGAGACCCTCTATCCCCCTACCTTTTTATTCTAGCCATGCAATATCTTTCTAGAATGATTTTGAAAGATGAACAAGAGAATAACTTGAAAGGAATCCAAGTAGCAAATGGAGCCCCTTCTATTTCCTATTTTTTCCTGATGACATTCTTTTCTTTCTTCGAGCCCATCGAAAGGATTTAGATAATCTTAAACAAATTTCAGGAAGCCTCGGGACAACTCATAAACTTGGATAAATCTGGAATTTATTTTAGTAAAAACATTCATCCTAGGCATCCGAGAATGATTAAAAGGCAACTTCAAATAAAAACTCTTCAAGAAAATTCTAAATACTTAGGAATTCCTCTAATTTGGGGAAGAAATAAACATTCTTAGCTTTTTTTGTTTTGGACAATATTAAATCAAAATTAAATAAATGGAAAGCTACTACTCTGAGCCAAGTAGGTAAAAGAGTACTCATCCAATCAGTTCTTCAAGCTATTCCTATCCATACAACGAGTGTTGCCCAGTTTCCAAAAAAATCCACTAATGAATTTGAGAAAAGTATTAGGAATTTCTAGTGGGCTAGATCTGATTCTAATCTTTACCCCTACTGTTGGTGTTCTTGGAACAAACTAACTTAATCTAGAAATTTAGGAGGTTTAGGCTTTCGAGATATTAAGCTTGTCAACGAAGTCTTACTTCTAAAAGTAACTTGGCAGTATCTTAATGAACATCATAAACTTTGGGCTCAAATATGGAAATCAAGGTATCTGCCAAACAATAAAGTCTTTCCCTATGCCATTCCTCAGTCAAGCTCATTTTTTTGGAAATCTACAGCTCCTCAACTACGAGATATTTCTCAACAAGTAGGTTTTTTTATTTCAGCCAACTCCCATAAGAAAATTGATCAACTCCTTTGGATCCAAACACAAAATGGTTTCCAAATGATTGAACAACTTACAGCCTCCAACCTAAGAAATCTTGCCTTCTCCAACCTCATTCCAAATGGTATGTGGGATAGGAACATCCTAAATCTTCACTTTGATCAGTCAAAAATCCAAGATATTCTCAACACTTTCCATTTTTCCTCTTGATAATTCAATTTCTTGAGTTTGGACTCTACATTTGGTAGGTAAGTTTTCAACTAAACAAGCCTATAAACATCTCCATCTTCCCCGTCAACAAAGACCTATAGATGATCTTAAGGTGTGCCTAAAATGGATTTGGACCCTTCCAATCCCTCCTTGATATCAACTATACTTTTGGAGACCGATTCATGGTTATCTTCCTGTAAAGGAAAAGATTTTAGATATTTCTCAACATTGTGATTGTGGTTTGTGTCAAAATAATACATAATCTATAAACCATCTCTTTTTGGAATGTCCCTATACTAGAGCTATTCTTTTTGCATATCCTTGGAATATCAACTTAAATGCTATTTTTCACTCTTCTTGGCAAAACTGCATAATAGAACTTACTAAAATTTTCCTAGATAAGATATTGATCACCCAAACTCTAAGCTGGTATGCCATTGTGTTAATATTTGTTTTGCTCGTAATGAAAAATGTTTCAAAGACAGATATCTAACTCCTCATTCGATTTTAAACAGAATTAACGGTGTGCTTCAATGACTAAAGTTTCAACACAGCTATATCCACATAACATAGTGGCTACCTCCAAAATTCTTCATCACCATAAATCAAGATACTGATCGTATTATAATTCACATATGCATACAATATTAACTAGACAACCTTCTCCTATGGAATTATTTATTTATCTTCAACTTTGGATTGCCTTTGTGTTGCAAGAGGAAAATCTTTGCTTAAAAACAGATGAAGAAGTAGAATTATATGCCATTTTCTAGGGAATCAAACAAGCTTCACAGCTACAAAAGCTTTATCTCCAAATATACTCAAATTCTCATCAAGTGATCAATGCTCTAAAGAATCAAGCATCTATCCATTGGTTATGCGTAGCACTTTTGATGATGACCAAACAGATATTATCCTCCTTTCTCTTTGTAGACTTTTATTTTATTAATCAATCCTTTAATACTCCTGCTCACAAAATAGATTATCAAGCTAAAAAACCATATACAAAATAATTTTTTGTTTGATACTTACCCTTTAGGGATCCTAGATGTAAGGAACTATGTATATATTTCTCCTAGTTAATATATTTCTTTTACCTTTCCAAAAAAAAAACTAATTATCATATGACAAAACCATTTCATCCCCCATTTTATGTAATGTTTTGAAATTCAAGTTGGGAATGAAATTGCTTTTTCCTCTGGTTTTTGGATCAACAGTTCAACTGGCTAGGTTTAATAGGTCAAAATGGTTGAGTTCAATTTACAGTTGTATATTGCATCATAACCATTAGATTAAAATATCAAGTTTGATTATGGAGATATATAGGTCAAATATATGTATCATTATAGAGAGAGTGAGAAGGGTGGTTGAGAAAGAAAGAAAGAAAGAAAGAAAGAAAGAAAATAAGAGTAGGTGGTAGTTGCCTCCTCTCTCTGCTTTCTCTCTCCCCCACCAATTAGTCAATCCTTCCCTCTTTTTTTTGTTATTAGTAAGTGTGCATGTTCTTTGCACGTGACAATTTTTTATGATGATAGTAAATAATATGTTTTAAAAATTTTATATAATTTTATTCTTATTTATCACACTTTTTTGTTTAATATGATAAATATACGATATTAGAGATGTACCAAAATGTCTTCTACATCTTTTTATACTTTTGTTTGTTTTCATCCTTTTTAGTTTTTATTATTATTTAATTATGACACCAATGGTTTATACGTTTAACCTAAAGGGTTGAATTGTTGACTTGCTACCAAATAGGAAAACAACTCCATTTTGGGTTGATTTTAAAATTGTATTTTATTTCTCTTATCAATAAAACAATTATTCTTTGACACACTTATTTTTTAACATGGTCAATTAATATAAGAGTTAATGAAAAATGAGAGTTAATACCCTAAATATAAGACTTAATGAGAGGGAATTGAATAAGGAGAAATGTGATAGTTCTTAGTCAATAATAGGATTCAATGATTGTTATTGGGAGTTATTATGTACCGTAAATATAAGACTTAATGTGAAGGATTTGAATAATAAAAAAATGGTTATTCAAATTACATTTGTATCCGCACAATGAGAGAGTCTTGTTCACACTTTTAATAGTAGTGTATATGGGGTCTTAAATTTTCTATTCATAAATGTTGCTTATTTGGCTTATTATTTCAATTTTAAAGTTTTTTTTTATCGCAATACAAATTTGCCCTCATGATAGCTCAGGATCAAGGGGCAAATTTTGTCCAATGAAAATATTAAAAAATAAGACCCATTCACACTTTTATAAGTAAAATATATAGATTCTAACTCTCAAAAAAAATTATTGATATTTTACCATTAAACCATGAACCATTGTTCAAGTTGAATGGTTCAATAATTAAACCATATAGTTTAGAGGTTTGTTGACCAATTTAAATTTTTGTTACATAATAATGAGTCAGGCTGTAAACGAAACCGTAATGGTGACTAGTTTTCAGGTTGAATGGTTTGACCACTTGGGTCAATGATGTTGTGAACATTGAGTTCATGTTAACTTATCTATCTCACAACCAATGGCCCAAAAAAGACAAAGGCACGTTGAATAAAAGGGCTTTATTATAATTTTGCAAGCATGCACCTTCATTTTTGTTCATTTTTTGTTGGTAAATGTATAAGAAGATGGTCTCTATAAAGAGTTTAGATCTACTACCTAACATTGTGTTAGTAGCATATCTTGCCTAGAACTTGGATTTTTCACTCACAAAACAGTGCTCACATTGTATTCATAGCCACTTGCAACTGTGTATCGTGAATACCTCTGTACTTGAATGTTTTTATTCATGGGGAGATATTTCCAGTGCAAAATTGCTATAAGTGGTTATGAGTACGGTGTAAGAACCATTTTGTGAGGACTAAATCCGATCTCTCCATTTGAGGGAATGGTCATTCCCTCAACTGTGTATCGGGAATACCTCTGTACTTGAATGTTTTTATTCATGGGGAGATATTTCCAGTGCAAAATTGCTATAAGTGGTTATGAGTACGGTGTAAGAACCATTTTGTGAGGACTAAATCCGATCTCTCCATTTGAGGGAATGGTCATTCCCTCCCCTTCCCTTGGGAATTAAATTCCATTCCAGCTGATTCCAATTTTCATTCATATTTTTGTCCAAATCAAACATACAATAACAGTCTGTTTGGTTTGTGTGACTGAGATGGGGACATAGGGTCTCACCAAATAGGTGCGACCCCACTGAGAAAGGAAACTAGTTGAGAAATTTTTATTGAGGGAGACAACAGACGCTCATCGTTCTTTTCAGACGCCGACCAACCGTTACTCACCGATGCCATCTCCGACGACCTTGTTTGAAGGTAAGTTCATATTTCATATCCTCCCGTGATTTGCATTTTTTGTACCATTTTTACCTGTTTTCATAATGACTTCTCCCCCCCCCCCCCCCACAATTTTTTCCATCATCTTTATCCATCAGTGGTTGTCCAAAGACAAAGAACGCCCATTCAAGTCGTTTATTTTAACACCGAAGCTTGAGATCTAGCTTATGGTATTTGTCTCTTCTAGATCTAGTATTTTCCATTTGTTTTCACACCGTAACTCCAGATCTAGCTTCTTTAGATCTATTCTATTTGTTGTTAGAGATTTGTTTCAGGTTTGATGTTAGATCTGGTGTTTTAGATTTGTTAGTGTTTTGCTTAATCATTGGTCTCATCTCTATTTGGTATGCTAGATATTTATTGTTTTATTTTTTATTTTTTTAGTTATACCATTTTATTATTTCAATAAATACTGGATTTCAATTATGCATATTTCTTTTGTTTTCATTTTTTGTTGTGTTTTAAGTCATCTTAGGTAACCCACACAGGGGATTTCCAGGCTTAGGAACCACATTACCCCGTAGAAAGCTCTATTTCAGGCTTAGGACCCACATTATCTCGTAGAAAGCTCTATTTTAGGCTTAGGTACCAAAGTAAAATCTGTTTTAGAATGCATGAGATCTATTCAGAGATTTATTCATGTGGGCTAAAATCAAACATCCTGCGAAGTTTTCTCATCAACCAAACGCTGGAAGCATATTTTGTAGGATAGTGGGTCTCAGCAAACAAACACAGTGACCAAAAATGAGAAAATAAAATTTTCTCTTTTCATCTCATCATTTTTCATCCCACTGTTACCTGGCAACCAAACAAATCATAAGAATGGAGCATTCGGATTTTGGTTCTAAAACGTTTCAATATTATTCAAGATCATATAGCATGTTGTGGGGGTGTAGCTCATATGGTAGAGCGCTCGCTTCGCATGCGAGAGGCACGGGGTTCGATTCCCCGCACCTCCACCATTTTTCTCCTTTTTCCTGTCTCAGTCAGACGCTGAGACGCATTTTGTCTGAAACCCGAGACGCAGAAAATACGGGGTTTGGGCCTTGAACTCCGAGAGGCACGGGCCCAGCCCAATGGCCTTTTAGGCCTTCGAAAATGATGGTGCCAGGACCACAAACCTTTTTGTCTCAAACCCGACGATTTATTTGGTTTGGGTCCACCATGAAACACATACATGGATTATGGAGCAACGAAATCAGGTTCGGTTCCACCAGTAAACATTTTTTTTGCAGCAAAGGAAGTTGAAGCCTTGGAATCTTGTTCGGATCCGGCGTTTGTTCGGGTCAGGCACCTGCAAAACCCCCACCATGTTCGGATTACTGTTCAGCTTAAGAACCTAAAATGAATTTCCACTTTTCATCAGTTTTCACACATTGTCTCCATCCTTCCGTATGGTACGTACGTCACATCCCTATTTTATTTATTTATTTATTTATTGACTCTTTTCCCGAAGAAAGAGATTAAAAAAAAGCTTTTTAGTTTTTATAAATAAAATATTGGGGGTTCGGTCTTCAGTGGTTCACTTTATGATGTGTTGGGTTTTGGTTCAAATCAGATATGATCCGACCCGACATGTCTGTTCCGAATATTCACGGATCCACCTACAATTCATGAGTTCGGATCTCTTACCCGCACCTACGCACAGGACACTACAGCTGAGCTGTACGTTGGATCTCCTACCCATTCATACACGTAGCTGATAAAAGATTAGCCACGTGGTGGAAAGTATTGGAATATAAATTATCAAATAGATAGAAAGTGTTTTACACGTGGGCTCTTCCTGCTCGCAGTGAAGCTGCTAGCCTGCTACTACTTACTGGTAAATGGTAAGTTAGTAACGTAACGTCCTCAATCCGGTTAAAAACAAACTAAAAACTGAAATTATTTCGCTACACGGCCCGTCCACAATTTAAAATATCGAGAAGAAAAAGAGGAAGAAAACCTAGATAATCTCAAACGCCAGATTGACCGTTCGATCAGCCCCTAAAAACCCTAAATATTATTTACTTAATTTATTTTCAATTATGTCACCTTTTACTGCTCGTAAAGACTGAACTTTTGCTGCTTTCCTTTATTCTATTCTAGTCTCTCTTCCAGTTTTCCTTCCTTCTTTTATTGCTTGATCAGTTGTTCTACTAATTGCTTCTTATTTCTATGTTTCCTTCTCAGGAAATAAATGTCTCTAAATAGCATGGAAATGCCCTTTTCTTCTTGAGCTTCTTCAGCTTGAGAAAGAAAAAGAGGGTTTTATCTGTTCCTTTTCCTCCATTTTCTTCCGTTCTTCTGTTGGTTTACCATGAGAAAACCAGCGGAAAGATTTTCAGGCGTGGAATCATTGTTCTCAGGTAAAAATCCATCCGGGTTTTCTAATTTACAAGCAATGCCGCTCGTTTTCCGCCTTTTTTCTTTCTCTTCTTCCATTTTTTTGTTGAGAATGTGTGTCCGTGGTATTTGATTAGACTTAACTCCATCTGGTTGTTGGTTTTATTTTACTATGTTACCATTTGTCCCCTTGCTTGGAACTCGTTTCTCTCGTTTGTAGATGTAGTGTTGAGATTGTATAATGATGGGTAGCGTTTGCTTGAACAGTTGAACTTTAGTTGCATGCAGATTTTTTGGTTCACAGCCTATTTTTGTCCTTTTCTCCCTCTGGTCTTCTTTGGGCTCTAAACTCGACAATGCATTTTAGGTGGTAGTAGATTGCTCTGCTAAATTTTCTACTTTTCGTTTATTGTCAATGTTAATGCGTTTGTCCCCCCTAATCTCCTTTTATCTTTCTTTTTGAGAATTTATGTTGGGGGAACTGCTTGATTAAACTGTTGCATCTGAATGTTCTTCTTCTGCAGTAAATGCCACTGATTCCCCATCTATTTTCTCCGTGCTTCTCTCTTTTGTTTAGTTGCATTCAAGGGAGTTTTTCTTTTTCTTTCCTTATTGTAACAAATAATGAAGTAATACTGGAAGCTCATAAGAAAACAAAAGGACCCTGTCTCTTTCCGTTCAAAATCTACAAGCTCTGTTACTTACAAGAAAAAAAAAAGAATCTACAAGCTCTTTTCCAATGGATTTTATAGGGTTTATTTGATCTCTCAGCATTTATGGATGTTTCTCCATGACTATTTCTAAAAGCTATGAACATCGATCAGTATCAGGATATATGCAACCTACTGCAATTTCTTATGGCAAATTTACGTGTTGCGTCTGATGTGATTATAAATTGGGAAAGTTCAAGAGAATTGCTTATCTATGATATTATGCATGCTGGTATGAATGTTGTCATACATGGCCTCTTAAACTTTAGTGGTCTGCTATAAAATCAGAAGGTATAACTTATTGGTTCGGAACCATGTTTCTGATGAAATCCGTTTCATCCTGACTGTTAATCTTGTTTATGACCCTCCCATGCACATGGTTAACATAGTGAATTGATATTCTTTGTGATGACAGAAGAATTTGGTAGCTTTCTAAAAGCAACTGCAGTGGAGCTATGTATATTAACAATGTAGCATTGTAAGATAAAGGCATGATATAATAATTTATATGTTGAGAGAAATTTCATTTTCAACATTGCATTTTCATCCCCCCTTTACTCTTGAATGACAGTTATCTTTCTTCACAAAAAAAAGGGAAAAGAAAAAAAAAGAAAAAAATGACAGAAATTCTAGTAGCAACTTGCTTCATACAGAGCCTTCTGTTTGATATGATTTTTGCAATCAAATGTTTTTTTTTTTTTACAAATATTACTTTAGAAATGGATGCTAAAATGTATCTCAGAAAACTAGCACTTACAAGTTCCTCTTGCAAGATGATACAAATGAAGCCTTAAATTAATATATGCATTTAAAACTTGAGAGAGATTGGTCCTGTTTGTTTCCCTTTTCCTTTCTTTTTTTTTGTTTGTTTGTGTGTGTATTTGGGGGGAGCGTTTAGCTAGGAGGAAATAAGTGGCAGAGATACTTGTGAATATAAAAGTAGGGTACTTCTTCCTTCTATTTAATTTTAATCTGAAGTTGATCCTTCAAGTTGGATTTTCCCATTTTCCAGGTTTTGTGCTTGACCCTGCAAAATGTAGTCAACTGAGCTTGGAAGAGAAAAGGGAACTAGTCCATGAAATTTCCCAATGGTCAAAGGATGCTCCAGAGATCCTTCGTTCCTGGAGTCGCCGAGAGCTTCTTGAGATAATCTGTGCTGAAATGGGTAAAGAGAGGAAATATACAGGCTTTACAAAATTTAGAATGATAGAGCATCTTCTCAAGTTAGTGGCCAAGAGAACAGTGAAAAACATTACTGATGATCCATTAGCTGTTTCACCATCTAAGAGTCAAATTGGTTCAAAAAGACAAAGGAAGAAAGAGCATCCACTCCGGCTAGCAACTGATGCAGATCATGTTCCCAAGGCAAATATTAAAGAAGAGCAATTGGACATGGTACTCTGTCAAAATCTTGCATGTAGAGCTAATTTAAGCCCAGAGGATGCTTTTTGTAAGAGATGTTCATGCTGCATCTGTCACCGTTATGATGATAACAAGGATCCTAGTCTATGGTTAACCTGCAGTTCTGATCCTCCAAATCAGGATGATTCCTGTGGAATGTCATGCCACTTGGAATGTGCTCTTAAGCATGAAAGGGCTGGCATTATGAAGAATGGGTGCCAAACAAGGTTGGATGGCAGTTTCTATTGTGTTTTCTGTGGCAAAGTTAATGAACTTATGGGGTAATGAGCTCTTCTCTTCAACATGAAGTATTCTAGAATTATGATATAATTAGTAGACGATATACTCATTCACACCCATGCATACACTAGGCCCCTTAGAATTTAATAAATAAATAATTTCTATAACTTGAAGGCATTTTAAGGAAGATTCGGAAGAACCAACTTGATTCCACAGTTTTTTTTTTGTTAATTAACTTGATTCCACAGTTCAGAACTAATATTCTCTAATACCTACGTACTGCTAATTTTCTAAGCAATTTTCAGTACATATTTGATATTAAATTTACTCTTGTGCATATGACTATGTACTTTTAAATGTACATGGGAAAATCTATGATGCCAGAAAGACATGATACTGGAAAGGCTTTGACCAATCAACCTTCCTCCCCCGTGTGAATTTTGACGAAAACCCACCTGATTGGTTCCCACTTTTATGATGCCAGTTGATTGGTTATATGTTTTTCTGGTATCATGCCTTTGCGGCATCACAGTCGAACCCAATGTATATATAAAGATTGTCTAGTAAGATGTAACCTGATAATATAATTTTTCTTTATTGGCATAACCTGGTCATATAAAATAACAAATATTTTTATTTATTATAAAAGAGCAAATATTCTAACAGGCATACCTTAGTATTTTGCTTCTGTTAAACCGAACTACAAGGAAATAGTACTAAAATGCAAAAGGAATGTTTAACTTTATGCCTTTTGTCCTAAAATCTATGTTTTGTCTACTTCAGAACCTTGAGAAAACAATTGTTAATTGCCAAGGATGCCAGAAGGGTGGATGTCCTGTGTCATCGGATATCCCTTAGCCATAAGATTCTCAAAGGAACAGAGCTATACAAAGAACTTCAAAGGATAGTTGACACTGCATTGAAGAAACTCAAGAAAGAGGTAGGGCCTCTGGATCGAGTATCTGCAAAGATGGCAAGGGGCATTGTTAACAGGCTTTCTTGCGGTGCTGAAGTTCAAAAGCTATGTGCTTCAGCAGTAGAAGCTATTGATTCCATGCTTTCGGGCTTGCATCCTGAGCCTCATCATATTGATCTTAAAGGACAACAAAGTAAGCTCTTTCTTTTACTATTGAAATTGTACTGGCTTACTGCATCTTATCTTTTTCTTAACTTTTTGTGTGGCTGAAACATTGCTAGTTTATGTTGTTAATCAGCTTGTCAGATCCACTTTGAAGAACCAACAGCAACCTCCATTGTTGTTGTTTTGGAATATGAAGATAATCTGTTGGAGGACTTTCTAGGTTGTAGACTCTGGCATCGAAGGTCCACTGTGATGGACTATCCAGAAAAGCCCACTTACATTGTGCTGAGGCCAGAAAAGAGATTTGTCATATCAGGTCTTGATCCTTCGACGGAGTACTTCTGCAAGGTTTCTCTGTTCAGCAGCACAAAGGAACTGGGTGCATGGGAAGCTAAATGGATCACACAAGCACCAAGCAGAAGCTCTATTTCAGCTCTGGATGAAGAGCATGAGAAGGAAGATCAAGTTCCAACAGTTCAAGCAAATTCCCAGAGGGATTCAACAAACTCAAGTGACATCCGGTTAGCCTGTGGTGATCACTACTCAAAACTTCGATCATTGGAGGACATCAGCAAACATGATGAGTGCCACCGGCCACCTCTTCCCACGGCTGCAAATTACATTGGCTCCACATCTGTTCCTCCTACCACACCATGCAAATCTGATGGAACCCATGAGGTTCCAGGTTCTGTTTCTAAGAAGCAATGGACAGAAAGGAACTACGAGTATTGTGTACGAGTTGTCAGATGGTTAGAGCAGGAAGGACACATAGAGAAGGATTTCAGGGTGAAGTTTCTAACTTGGTTCAGCTTGAAAGCAACAATGCAAGAGAAGAGAGTAGTCAGTGCTTTTGTGGATACCCTGATTGATGACCCCCCAAGCTTGGCAGGTCAGCTCATTGATACTTTCATGGACGAAATTTGCAATGAACAGAAGCCTGTCTCTCGAAGCGTTTTCTGTACTAGATTGTGGCATTGAATATTGAAAAGTTGGTTTATCATGACAACTCAGAAGTAGGGAGTAGTTGATCTTGTTAGAATCCTTATAGAGAAAAAAGATTATTGAACTCTTCTAACATGGATATTAACCTGATGTAACTCTACTGCACCATTGTCTCTGGAATGCTCATCCCTGGCATTTCATGGAGTATGATCTTTGTGAAGGAAAAGTAGAACGGGAAATACCTAGATGCAAATTCTATCCATTAATGTTCAGATTCAGAGGCAAATCCCTTATTCATCCTATTTGAATGTTATATATAATTAATAATTAAATTAAAAATAATGAAAATATAGTATTATTAATAAGTAACATTGATATTGCAAATTATTAACAAAATGATCTTAATATAAACCCTATAAATTTTGCAATCCGTCCCTTTGGTAAAATTACAACACTCAAACCAACTATGCTATGATAAATTACAACACTCCTTATTCCCTCCTATTGGTATCGGATGCCTTCCACAGTCCCAGCTCATCACAGAGGCACAGAGTTTGCCATACGTTAATAGAATCACAAAGTATAATCCAATGTTCTTTTCTTTTTCTTGTTTTTCTTCTTTAATTCTGATAATCGAACTGAAGATGTCTAAATTGTTCTGTCAAAATCTTCGAATTGGTTACCATCAACCTTGAACCCTGATGCTGTAGAGGTAAATAAAACTTCTTATTGCAGATTTCCAGCCCTATACAATCCTGTTAGACAGTTTTGTATGCCCTTAGCTTCAATCAGAATGATGTATTTTATGAGTTTATTGTAAATGAATAAAGATACATATTTGATTCATGTTCCCTTGGTATATTTCTGTGTAATACCCTTAAACTGGACACTTAATGAGACTTGTGTTAGTTTAGAATGTTCACAGCCAGTGGGTCGGTCTGGAGAGACCTATCCTGACAAGGCTGACATTGTGGTGCCACCAAATCGGTTGGGGTAGCCTGTCTCAGCTGCCAGGGTGAGACCCTAGGCACATACATTGTAGGATTAATTGAATCTTTGAACTGGACCAGATTTCCAGTATTGCCCTGGACCTTGGAGATTGATGGGCAAAACTGAAAAGTTACATCCGACTCCTAGACTCGATTATGATACTGCACTAGGTGTCAGATTGGGCTATCTTTGATGTACCAATCAGTGAGATCCTTAGCGGGGGTCAAAACCTGGGTATGTTGGGACAGTCCGAGAATTCATCTGAGTGGGTGATCATAGTGACATGATCAGCCCCTTTGTCGGACAAAGGTAATGATCGGGGATGCACTCTCACTGATGGAAACCAAGACTGCCGGCAGCCGATTTCAACCGTTGAGATTTGTTTTGCAAAATATATTTTATATAAGATATAAAAGTATATATATGGTTTCTGAAATGTTTGCAAGAAGGTTTTAATTCCCGGGATCCATATGAGTGGAGAGTGCAACACTGTTCCTTGTAGCCGAGGGAGAGGTCCTCTCTTGTCGGGCAGTGTATGATCATTATGGGCTGAGAGGTTAAGTGTAAGACCATTGAGGATAACACCTGATGGGCTAATCTTGCATCTGCCCACAGTCCCTGGGTGTTACAAGGTGGCTTGGCCCAGGGACCACTTAGTGTAAGTGTTGGGCCCATAGAGCCCATTTGATGGGTTTCAGGGGGTACACTGTCTTCAGCAGTGCATTCGGCCAAGCCTTGTAACAAAGGCTGGGCTGAACCCATGTGACTGATGTGTAGATCAATGCTTGGGTCCCACACCATACAAGGAAGCCCAATTGGGCAGCAGTTTGGAAGGCCTTTTTGAGTACATAACCTTAAATGGGCCTTAAGTCCATTTCGAACTAGGCTGATTTGATCAGTCATTTAAAGGGGGCGAATTCTGAAGTGGGTCAGCTAAAAGGATTGGACTTAGACCCTATCCACTCAGAGAGTCCAAGATCTAAATGAGATTTAGATTTGGAAACCTCCTAATTAGATTAGGAGATAGCTGATCTGATCTGCAGATAAGATAAGGATTATCCCTTATCACTAAGGGACTTCTAACCCAAATATGATTTGGATTAGCAACTCCTAATCTGATTAGGAGCTGATCCCTTTGAGATTATAAAAGGGGAAGGGGGCGGCAGCCTTTTACATGATCAACAGCATTTTTCTCTTAAAGAAAGAGAGATTGAGAGATTTCCTGCATACTGTGAATTCTCTCCTGTCGCCACCTTCCTACCATTGCCATTCCTTCAGTTCGATCTCCAGTTCTTGGGAGCAATCAAGATTTGATCTTGATCTCAATCTTTTGGGAAAAGATTGGTTGGAGTTGTACTCACAAGCCGTCCAGTTGATTCTTGCGAAGGGTCAAGTTCTTTTGAAGAACGTTGTTGATTCTACTCCATCCTTCACTGCGCCATCTTCAGTGGGAGCAGATTTTGGATCCTTCCTTGGGCGTGAACACCTCCATTGGGAGATAGTATTTCTCCGTATCAGGTATAATCCTCTCCCACTCCTTTTGGTTCAGATCTGGTTCAGTTTATGGTTCAAGATTGATCCTTGAAAATATGATTTTCTAAATAGGGAATACGATTCCCAGTTGAAGGGAGAGATAAAGTTTTTGAAATTCGCCCCTTATTCTGCAATCTTTGGGCGTCCATAGGATGGATCTCTCATCCCTTCACATCTAATGTTCAAAGCCTTCACAAATTTGTAAATCACCACCGTTCTAGAATATGCTCAGTTTTCTATTTGGAGCTAACCCGAGTTGAGAATTATCAGAGTTACATTGAAGTTGTCAGCTGTCCAAATAGACAGAACAAGGTGAGGACATGGGTGCATGAGTCGAACTTCCATCTTTTGACCAAATGAAACTTGCCTAAAATAGAACGTAATGAGGGAATTGACTGTAGCTCAAGGTTCAAGCTTCCCATTTCATACTCTCATACACTTGTGGCATCATTAACAGCCTCCTCAAAAGGGAATTGACTGAACTCATTGATAATTTCTGGGAGTCTTGCCTTTTCGTGCTAATTGATTTTGGAAGCCCAAATCTTAGAGGGCCAAGGGTATCTTGACACTTTAGTGGAAGAACTATCTACAAATCATAGGTTTTCAAGAACTTCCATGGATCATCTATCATGGACTTGCTGTAAAACAATTCAGGCCTATCCTGTGCTGAGACATAAGAATGGAAGCTCCACCCTCTTCCTCTATCCCGTCCTGAACCGTTGCTAGGACTTTTGTAGAAACGGTAATGGCTGCCTCTTCCTGAACTAGGATTACCACTACCTCTCCAACCTGAACCATTTCCAGAACGAAAACTGCTGCCTTTTCCTGAACCAGAACTGGAGCTGCCTCCTCGTCTGAGACAGGGACTGGGGATACCACCACTCCTTGATGAATTGAAGGGAAAACTATAACTATAACCAGACACACCTGCATATCTGTTATAGGCCCCGGGAGTTCCTTGATGCCCAAGAAAGGGACTAGCCATTCCACCTGGGCTTCCCCAGGAATCAGAGCCATGAAGGACCATATTTGTTTCATATGTTTTCGGATCAGGAGAATAACTAGTTTGTAACTGATGAGCAGGAGAAGAAAACATGTAAGGACTCCTTGTACCTGCTGAGTTGAAAGAAAGAAAAATTGAACGTTCTCACTTCTCAGACTTGGGCATACGTAATTTTTTACATACAACAGATCAGATTCAGATGAACCAATATTCCCTGCACAATATATTATTTAACCAATAGTTTTAAAGAACATTATGATTCATAAAACAAGGACAAATGATCATTTTTTCACACAGCGCAGGAAAAAGGTTCCTTATTTGGGTCAGGTACGAAACTTCCCTTCATGACCTACCTATTTCTGCCATGTGGAGTGATAGTGTGGCAGATTTAAACCATCCACCCAGGCAGGGGAACCTTCAAATAAGCCAGATTTTCCATCCTCCCATCCATGTCTGCTCTATACCTAACCTTGTATAGGGGTCCCCTAACAAATGTTAGTCATTGAATGTTTTAACCTTTTAACATTACCCACTTGATTCATGTAACCCATCTAGCAAATTCCTCCCTCTCTCCTGATATGCATCTTGGACCAAAAATCACACAACATGGGACAATAATGAAATAGTTTCATCAATATGACCTAGAAAATTATTCAGTGACTTCAAGAACGCAAACACATGAAAGGACCATTACCCAATATTGGTCCCAGGTATCCATAGTCTTGGGAGGGTGGACAGGATATAAACCTAGCTTGCATTTTAGCACAAAGTGGCTACTCTGTGCTGTCAGACTTGAATCAATATTCTTGACTGTCAACATTTGTCAGCCTTAGGTGTTATTATTGCACCAATAAATGGCCCCCAAAAAGGTACAGTACCTAAAAGACTTAAAAGGTTTCCTTCTATGTGGAGGGTAACATGACAAATTCAGACCATGCAACTTATAGGGAACCCTTTGTTAGCCAGGTGTCTCTTCCTCGTCCACATGAAACCAGAACCAATATATTGTTGAAGGGTTAAAAGAACTAGGTTTAGACCAAAAAGGACATGGATTGAAGTAGGTAGAAATGATTTAATGGGCCCACAATTAACAAAGGATATGGTACAGAACAGGATTGAATGGTGGAACGGGACTCATGTACCCAACTCCATATATAGTTGGTACATGGTTTAAATGATGAAGAGGTGAGAAAATAACTTGTCTCTTGGGCTGTCATCTCTGCTACTATGTTGAAAAAAAATACAAAATGCTTCCAATCATGTCTTATCTGTACAGCATACCAACCTTATATTTTACATAAACCGCCATTACAGATAAATGAGTTATTTGGCACACAGGTGAAAAAAAAATATAAACCAACATTAAATGAAATAAGGCAGTGGTCCAACATAACAAATGCCAAGTTGACCCTGGGCACTGGGAAAGCTAAAAAGAAAACTGAAAAGCCAAGCACTAGCCTGGTTTCATAGTGGCTATACTTTGGAAGTAATCAGCACCGCCTTGGACAATACTGTTGATGAATTTTGTTTGGGAAGTCGGTTACAATTTTGCAACTGTTTATACAGTCTTCTAATAATGGGGCAATTCCATGAATTCAATACAATAGCACAAAGTATGAAGGACAGAGAAAGCAGAGCTGGGGATTGATGAATACGTAAAAAAGTCATTGAATGATAAGAGGAAGATCAAAATGGAAATAGACATTACACTGACAGATCAACAGATAACAAGGATAGCTGTGACAATAGAAGTCAATCACATTGGTATTGTTGACTGAGACTGAATTGTTATTGACTATGAAAGGTGGTTTCAATTTGCAACTTGTATTCCTTCATTGGGACTCCAAATTTGATAATAGAGCTTTAACTGTTGACTTTCTAAGCCCACCCCCACATTACCCACAAGGCCACAACCACAATGTTCTGTATTGCCAAATAGTCTACCAAATGAAAACAAGAATTAAATAAAGGGAGATATTTTTACGAAGAGTATAGTACCAGAAAGATGTGATGATACCCTAACCACAGGAGAACCACTACTAATAGAAGGGAACACATCATCCTGTGGCATCTGCAAACTGCTCCTCCTCCTCTTGTTACCAGAGAAAGCTGACATAGGGTCTGTATAATAATCAAACCTTGGAACAGAAAGTGAGTTTTCCTTGGTTAGTGGGGTTGAATAAGGTTCGATTAACGGATTGGAAAGACATCCCTTTGTTGTAGAAATGTCAACACTACAAAAAACTTCAACCTGAGCGGCCTCAAGACGCATTGCTTTCAGTCTTTCACCTCTTTGCTCTGCTTCTTCCATCTTATATTGAGGTTAACAAAAGAAAGAAAAGGAAAGTCTGCAACAGGTCAGTTCTTCAAGATTCATCCATGCATGCATAAATTAAAAACTTCTTTATATGTCCATAAGTAAATCAATTCTGAATGTAAACAAATTCACATACTTGATTTATTAATAAAGTGCGTCCTCCAAATTCCGGATTTTATAATTTATATAATTCAAGTCTTGCCCTTTTTCCTTCTTTCTTCCGTCCATTTTTTAAGGGTTATACATGGAATCAGGAAGGCTATAACATTTATTATGTTTTATAATTCAAAACCTTTTAGCTTGGAGAGTTACAACATCTCATTTGCAGCTGATAAGAGTTTCTTCCTCCCAGAAGCATAACTCAAGTGTGTTTAATGTAAATTGCTCGTTTGAATTGTTATTTCATGGAGCAATGAGGAATTGGCACAAACCCATCATACCAGAGATAAAATTCTTATTTTTCTTTTCATGGTTTTCTGTCAAATTCAACCCCCACCCAAAAAAATGAAAGGGAAAAAAAAAGAAGAAGCCCACCTTGCAAATGTGTAAGAAATTGCAATCGTAATAAAGGTTCCTTTTAAAATGATCAAATTGAGAATACATATAAGAATCACAACTAGGTTAAGTAATGATTTGGGTTCAAAATTCAAATATACGAAGCGTAAACCACCCTGCGTCATTTTTTATCCAAAAAAAAAAACACCCTGCTGCGTCATTCAACGCAACGTTGAGACACGGGAAAAGAGCAGAAACAATTCTACGAACAATCCTTAACTAGAAAATAACACAAAAAACTTCAAAGGCGGAAAAAAGACATGTCCTACTAAAATTGCAAATAGAACAGATGCTTGAATTAGAGCAAATCAAAGGTTGGAAACTTGGAATATTTGAATTAGTTTTGCAGAAGTCTTTGGAAGGGGAGAGAAAGATTTACCTCTATTAGGTAATGTTTGGTGAGGAGAGTCACAACCGGGGAAGAGTGCACGGTGAAAATCACCGACTGACCATGCTTTCTGAGTTTTACAGTCTTCGATTTGAAGCCCCCAATGGTCACTTTCGTCCACGTCTACGAGAGGTAAATAGAAAAAAAAAAGCTTTGTTCTGTTTGGGAAGGCTGTTTCACAACACAGTTGCCTGTCGCCCATGCTAACGTGTCGAAGCTGAAAAACAGCCAAAAACTGTTTTGCAGATAAATAGGCCAAAACGCCAAGCACAAGTAATGGATACGTGTAAAGTATAGTATATGATAATGACAAGAAGCGTTTGATACATTCGGAACCAAGAATAAAAATTTTACTTTTTCATTCATGGTGTCTCTTCTTTTGCAGATAAAATACATACAAACTGCACTCTCAGTTTGAGAAAGAGAGAGAGGGTAAAAACATGAAAATTTCAATTGTAAATTCATAGAGATCCATCATTCTTCCATATGCCCATCTGAAGTCTGAACAAATCCAAAATTAATTTGGACGGACCAAAAGATTGGACTGGACTTAAGTCCATCGGTAATAAATTTATATTAAAATATCTGGTCCATTGATATAACATAAAAATATCAATTGACTGGGTTTGAATTGAAACCAATTTAAATTAAAATGAATTTGAAGGATTGAATTTGACCTGACCCATTTATAATAAATTTAGATTGGACTGGACCAGATTGGATCAAATTCAATCCAATTGACATTCGTAGGGGGGATTACATATTATTAAATATATAATTAAGGAGCAGAATAAAAAACATAGGAACCTAAGTTGGGGCATGGTTATATGAGCAAATTAGATGCCGAAATTTCATTTAGACGGTGTTCGGAGCTAATGCCGTTTCTTAAGAGGCAGCATATGTTTTCTCAGATTTTCTATTTGGTACCGTTGCTGTTATAAATGCATTTTTCAATGCTATGTCAGTACACATTGTTAGTAACAGTAGAAAAATAGGAAAACATAAAAAAAAGTGTTTTCTTAGACTATACCTTTCCCAATTTTTAAGGCATGGTTTGAGAAAACGTTTTTTTTTTTTTTTTTTTTTTTTTTTGAAAAACAGCAAATCAAATAGAAGAAATTTTCCCAAAAAACGGATTTCTGATGTGGTGCCGTTTTCTGAAGAAATGGCATTGGTGCCAAATACCTAGGGGATGTTTGAAACCGTGGCCATTTTTCTGAAAAACGATGCCACGTTGGATCCACATAGGCGTTTCAACAAACACCCATATATGATTGTTTGGTTCACATGTTTTTTGAAAAAAACGCTTGAACCATGGGCATGCCTCATAAATTGGGACCCCACTGATGCATGAAATGTCAAATTTGGCGTTTCATGCATCAGTGAATCGTTGCCCCCAACAGTTGACTAATTGGCGATTACGTGTATCTTATGTGGTGCTTACCTGTCAGCACATAAAAAACGGTGATGAAAATCATTTTACAAACAACATATTATTGTTCACTGTCTACGTGGCAGAAACACTCCCAAATAAAATCAAAGTATTTTTTTTGTAATAAACGAATCTTGAAAGCATGCGCATTTTTTCTTGAAAATCGGTCCCAAAAAACATCCACATTTCGCATTTGAACTCTTTTTTTAGAGAATTGTTGCTGAAACGTTCATACTCCTAAAATTGAACTCTTTTTATTTTTTGGGTCCATAGGGAAAACATTAAGCAATGTGCAGAACAGTGGCTTCTACCTTCTGGCTTTACTAGGTGGCCTCCGGGCAGACAGCTATAAGCTATGACTCATGAAAAATCTGGAGAACTCAAATTGGTCAGTCATTCTAAGGGCTGTCCTCTTCAGCCTCTTTGAATAACTGATCTGGAGCACCTCAAATCAGTCTCAATAGGAGTGCAACTTCGGTTTTCATACTATTTTAGACTCGAGCTCCGGTCAAAGCTAACCTTGAGCCCAACCAAGTTGCACCCTTACCAATCAATCAGCCCTAGATTTCCCTTTCTTTACAGTATGGAAATTTAATCGGGGCAAAATTGTGGATCTGATTATATTGAAAACTATATTTGTTTATTTAAATAATAATTTAAAAATTAAAATTTGATAATATAATTTTAATAAAAATAATAAAAAATATTAAATTATTTATAAGCTAATAAATTAAATATTTTAACTAATATTATTTTATTTATCATTTATTATAAATAGGTTGTAACCTGTTGAATGGAGATTATCAAGAAATATTATAAATAGGTTGTAACTCAAATTAGTCAGTCATTCTCCCATATATCTTCTTTGCTCTTTCGTATCATGGTATCAGCGTGATCCGCGTCTTCTTGCTTCCTTTGCGGTTCTCGTTTCTCTTCTGCAATTTTTTTTTTTGATTTGGTCTGAGTTCGGTGGTCTCTTCCGCGTCTTTGTGCTCAACGGTTCTGCAATTTTCTTCTTCCCCGTTCGAACAAAGACAACCAGTGGCAGCAATATCTCTCGCTCCCGGCCATTCACTTTTCATCTCTCTCATTCTCTCTTTCCAATGAAATAAATCAGACGAGCACTGTTCATCGTCTTCCACCTCTCGATAGATGCGGCGATCAGTGGTGATTCCCTCCCCTCTGGCCTTGATCTCCCCTGCTCATCAGACGAGCACTGTTCTTGATCTCCCCTGCTCTCACTCTTCTTCGCGTGATGCAATCCACCCGCCCAATTCAAGGCAATCCACCCACGTGATGCTCTCCCCTGCTCTCACTCTGCATCCCTGCGGTTCAACTTAACAGCGGCACTGGTACGAGGAAGTCGACGTAATCGTCGACAGAAGGCAAACAAGCCGTCGAAAACAGGGCAGATTAGTTCCTATCCTCTCCAAAACTTTAATCGCGTGCTTCCTATCGGAATTCGTAAGAATGATCTTTCTCTGGTTGATGCTTCGTAAAAGAGCTCGTAATTGAGGATCTGGTTTGATCGCTTCATAAGGCAACCTTCCGTGCACGAAACCGTGGTAGTCGTCGGCATCGATGTCATAGTCTAGAAATCTCAAGCCGGCAAGAGAGCTCCCATATGTTTTGAAAAGCTCCATTCGTAGACTAGATGCTTTAACCTCTGCAAATCCGCGTTTCTTCACAAGAAATTCTTCGCCGACGTTGAAGCGCTTGAGGTGGCAGGTGTGTGTGTGGTCGAGGAGAGTCTCGGGTTTTACGGATACGAGGAAGTCGACAGAACTGGCGAGATAAGGGCGATTGACCTCCATACGACGGTGAAGAGAGTAGTGTAGGAATCCCTGATTGAAGGCTCGTAGAAATAGCACCCTCTCTGCTTCTTCTGCGTCTGGCCCTCCTGGGAGAGAAGCGCTCCCCACTGCTTGAGTGAAGCATGCAGCCCATGTAAGCAGAACCGAAACTTGTGTTTAAGGTCAATATTGAGAAGTTCTCGTAACTTAAAATTCAGTGTTTCTCCTCATGGATTCATGTGAAGCTGCTCAACATATTTCTCATCCCATCACTGTTAGCTTTGATGGCTCAAATTATGATTTATGGTCTCAAGAGATGCGCAGTTTTCTCAAGGGACGCCTTCTATGGCGGTATGTGACTGGTGAGATACCCAAACCCAATAAAATTGCTGATGAAACAGAGGATAAATTTGCTGAACGAATAGAAAAATGGGACGGAAAAAATCATCAAATATTGACCTGGTTTCGCAATACTTGTATTGCAAGCATCAAGTTGGAATTTCGCAGATATGACTCTCCTAAAGAGGTATGGGATTTCTTACAAGCTCCTTATTCTATTTCTGATGATGTGCATCAGTTTTAACTCTATAGGCGTCTTCACCGTATGAAGCAGCAACCTAAACAGACCATTCACAGTTATGCCTCTGAATTACAAGTTCTTTGGGATCAGTTGGCACAGTGTGAACCTGAATGGGATAGTACCTTTGCGGCCACTACTTATTCCAAACTTCGCGATCGCCAACGTGTTTGGCATCTTCTGACGACTCTCAGGGATGAGTATGAACCTATTAGTGGTACTCTACTTCATCGTAGCCCATTGCCCTCCTTTGAAGTTATGATCAAAGATTTGCTCTCTAAAGAAACTCAACTAAAAACACTTCAAGATGAGCGATCCTTACTATCTACTGATGTTGTTCTTGCTACTCCGGGTACATCTAGTACTTGTTCAACTTCCTCTAAATCCTCAAAACGGAGTTTTTGCAATTACTGCAAAAAGACTGGTCACACTATTTCTGAGTGCCGCCGCCTGCAAGCCAAAAAGGCATCTGGACAGAAGTCCTCATCCATGGGTTCTCAGGCTTCGAGTTCTACTGCCGCTGCTGCCACAGAGGATTCTTTTGATAACACTTCTCAAAAATTTTCTCTTCAAGATCTCCAAGCCCTTCTTCACCAGCTCCAACCTGCTTCTAGTATGCCTTCTAATTCAGTATTGTCCGTCACTCCATGTACTACATCATCATGGTATTTTGATTCTGCATGTTACAATCATATGACATCCAATTCATCATTGTTTACTTCCAAGTCCCAACCTTCTATTGCACCAATTGTTCATACTGTCGATAGTTCAACTCTAACTGTCAAAAGTATAGGAACTATTTCAACATATCATTTGTCACTACCTAATACTTTTTTGGTACCTCAATTATCTCTAAATCTTATATCTGTTGGACAATTATGTGAACTTGGTTTTGACATACATTTCTCAAGTCGCGATTGTACTGTGCAGGATCCACGGACAGGGAAGATCATTGGGACAGGCCGTAAGGTTGGGAGACTGTTTGAGCTATCATCTCTTCAATTACCATCTCTTGTTGTTGCTGTCACTTCTAGCGTCTGGCATTCTCGTATTGGACACATTTCCACCTCTAGGTTAAGATCTTTAATTTCTAATGGATGTTTGTGTCCTATTAAAACAACACCCCTTGATTGTGTTTCTTGTTATCTTTCAAAACATCATGCTTTGCCTTTTAATATAAGTGATTTTGTTTCCTCTGCACCTTTTGATTTTATTCATTCTGATATTTGGGGACCTTCGCCTCATAATACCATGGGTGGTTCGCGTTATTTTGTAATTTTCGTTGATGATTTCTCTCGGTATACATGGATTTATCTCATGCGTAATAAATCTGAATTACATGCAATTTATATTCAATTTGCCACCATGATCAAAACTCAATTTTCCTCTATCATCAAGATCTTTCGCACTGATAATGCCATGGAATATCGAGATTCTATCTTTACCCAATTTCTTTCACAAAATGGAACCATCATTCATAGATCTTGTCCCGACACCTCTCAACAAAATGGGCGTGCAGAACGAAAACATAGGCATATTCTTGATACTGTTCGCGCTTTTTTAATCTCTTCCTCTTGTCTTGAGCATTTTTGGGGGGAGGCAGCCCTCACTACTGTTTATACCATCAATCGCATTCTTTTTCCTGTTATTGGTAACATTTCTCCTTATGAACGGTTGTATGGCCATTACCCTGATTACCAGTCTCTTCGTGTATTTGGTTGTGCTTGTTTTGTTCTATTACAACCTTATGAACATATACCAAATTGGAACCAAAAGCACGTTTATGTTGTTTTCTCGGGTATGGTATTGAACATAAAGGATATCGGTGTTGGGATCCTCTTTCCCAACGATTTCGCATATCTCGTCATGTTACCTTTTGGGAGCACAAAATGTTCTCAAGTCTCTCCCCATTTCGAGTTACCACGACATCTTCATATTTTTTTACTGATCCTACTATTTCGCTTTTTCCTGAAGATTTACCTGCAGGTCTGACTACTTCTTCTTCTGATAGCTCTAACAGTACTGCACAACCTGCAACCTCTCCTGATGCATCTACCTTGGCTATGGATTCTCCAGCTCTGTCTTCTTCTGAACTCTTGATCCTCTTATTGAATTAGACCCTGATTGTTCTGATGCTCCACTCCGTCATTCTGGTAGGGTCACTAAACCTTCCATTCTTCTTCGTGATTTTCACTGTTACTCTACCATTGTTTCTTTATACGAGCCTCGTATCTATCGCGAGGCTAGCACTGACCCTCATGTTAGTATATTCCATCAGATTTAGGATTGTATCTTTATCTCCTTAATTCTAGGAGATATAGTTCCACTCCAACTAGCTGTACATATTTTTCTTTCCTTATTGGCTTCCAATTTAGGTTGCCGACCTGTTCTCTAATTGTATCTTTAGTTCTATTATAAATAGGTTGTAACCTGTTGAATGGAGATTATCAAGAAATATTATTCTCCCATATATCTTCTTTGCTCTTTCGTATGATATAATATTTTAGAAAAAACAAATCTTGGTTCAGCAGTGGCGTGGCATGACGTTTCTAATTGGTGATCTCGGACTCGGAGTCTGAGCAATCTGGGTTGTCCTTTGCAAAAATCAAGAACCACACGTGCTTTATCCAAAATTTGTAGGGTTAAGTACTCTGAATGACAGTCCCCCAAAATGGCATCTGCCCGTGAATTTCACATCAATTCACGGTCAGGATTCATTCCTAACAGTGGGGTTACAAAGTTGCGGGATTTGATTTTGTTATTTATCAAAAAAATAAGAAAAATAGTACTCACATTATCCTATTCTTTCCCTTGTGAGAGAAGTAAGAGGCTGAGAGGTTCACTAGTGTCGTGGGCAATGAAGGAAGGAATGTTCCAAGAAGTTCTCATTAGCATTAGCAATATTACAGTAGACCTGTTTACACTCTTTCGGGTTCGGGTATGGGGTCGGTCATCTAAATTTTAGTAAAAACAATTACGTCCAAACACCTCATGAATAGATCTATAAATACATATAAAATACAAGATTTTACACTCTATAAATTTGTATTTGCACTGTTTCCAAAATAAAGCTTATGGAGTTATGAGGTGTTCGATAGTGTGAAATACATTGAACCCATTCGGTGTTGTTTTAAGAATGAAGCACGTTTTGAAGTCACCATCTATTAGATGGTTTTAATTTACAAAATATATCATCTATTTCTGTCCATGATAAGATCTCATGACATCTATAATGTTGGGTTTATGTCTCATATATAATAAATGATTGAAATCATATGATTATTTTTTGCTTATACACCATTTATGCATTATAGGGGAATCGCAGCGGCCGGAGACAGAGTAGGGTGCACATGAGGCCCACTGACCATAACATGGGATCCATGAATCGACCACACTGTGGCATTAGACACCCCCTTCATGTGGGTGGGTGTGGGTGTGGGAGTTGGGATGACAATGGCATGGGATTATGTTCTATTGGGGATAAAGATGGTTCAGCAAATGGGAAATCTGGAATGAGAAGTTTTACATGTGGCAACCTATAAAGGTCATGATCAACCAACCCTTATCCCAATTATATATGAGTCGGGTACATAATCATGTCTCGCTATTCTGTTCTGTTTAATGTCATATCTATTGTTAAATTATGATTGCTTAAATTATTTCTTTACCATTTTGATCGTATCCTTTTTGGCAATCTACAAAGATGATGCATCCAAACTTCAAACAGTTGTACATGTTTTTCGGAGCACCCTCCATTAACAATAGATTTTTCTTCTTGCCCAAATGATACCTAAATTTAGCGAGATTTGGTTTTCTGCTGGTTTTAACTTTTAAGTTACCTTCATGGTCAGGTTCCAAAAACGTTATTGTAATCTTGATTGTGTTTTTCTTTTCTCTTCCTTTTTGTTTTCTGATTTTAATTTTTGAGAAAATTGGACAGTTAAGAATAAAAACATATTTAGAGACCTCACCTAACAGTTTAAACTTTTATGTTTATAAGTTCTTTGATACAAATCAACTATGGAATGAGGTGCTACAAGCAAACTAAGTGTTTAGGAAGGGAATTCAAATTCCCATCACTTCATTAGCTAAATGAGGAGCAGTTTCATTGTATCTGGATTCAGTCCTTAAAACTTGTTCTCACACCATCCTTACAACACTTGTAACCCTGCATAGGGAACATCTTCCCATGAATGAACAAATATAAATACAAATCCAGTCTGAATATTATTACAGGGCTTGAATTCAAAAGACAAAAAAAGGTCTTTTCCGTTTGGTACTGTGTAGACCAAAAAACTTAAAAGACGAGCATGCAGAAAGATAAAAAAAAAGCCAAAAATTGAGATGCTTCAACAACTGACTTGCTAGATATAGGCCTTGTGGTCGATCCACACTCCCCCAACCCTAAGGCTGTGCTTGGTTTTATAGAAAATAAGAATTTCCCTCAACTATCTGTTTCTCTCTCATAAGGTATCTTTATTTATTTGGTTCATAATGTAAATTTGTCTTGAAATTTCAGATTTTTGGATGATTTTTTTGTTATTTTGTCACTGCTTTTGTAATTATATAGTATTTTTTACTTATATATAATTGATTTTATATTATTTAAATAATTTTCTAAGCTTCAGGTGAAATATATGTCCAAAAGCCCAAAATTTTGGACAAAATTATGCTATTTTAGCCAAAATAAATCTGCCCATATATTTCATATGTCGTTCAAAATCGAAAATTGACATTTAAATTAAACCCTGATTTGTATCACATATGAAAACCAGTTAGTGAGCTGTTAGGTATGAATTTATTTGCAATCTATTCCTTATTGCAATGTGATTGTATTGGTTTTTTTCATGAATGTTCATTAGGGATCTGAACCCTAAACTTTTTCTTTCTTTCTTTTTTTTTTTTTGGTAGGCTGAACCCCAAACTTCACCAAATACTGACTATATATTTATACAATACAAGAGAAAAAATCCCAACTCCCAAGCCTTTTAACATTATATATTCTCATAGTAGTAAATAATTGTGTTTAACATTTTCTTTAGGAAACTGAAAACAAACCCTTTTTACATGGCAACAAGCGCAGCCTTTAGGAAATTGAATCATAAATTAATGAAATTTGGCTCTATAAATATTAAAAATATATATTTTTTTGTTCATGACTAATAAATTAATAGACTATTATAAAACTTCAAAAATCTATATTATTATTTATTTATAACTGCCATGATGTGAGAACTTCCTTTTTCTACTTGTTTACTAGTAATAATTAATGTAAATTAAAAAAAAAAAGGTTGGTACAAACTTCATTGGCTTCTATTGGGGGAGGACTAAGGAGTTGTGACGGCTGAAATGTGACAAACTTTCCTCTAGAGAGGCATCATAATTTTGGTTCAATTGGACATATTCAGACCAACCCATCTCTCTCTCTTATATTAATTTAAATAGAAGAACAAATAGAAGGGAGCCCATAGTTAAATATAATAGGGTCCTAATTAATTATGGAAGGAATCTTGCTAGGACAATGGCTTCACGTGAGTGGCTGTTGGGAAGAGAAGAGCTGTTGTCTTTCATCTATTTTCTAAGAAGATAGGATGTGTTTTCCCATATTATTAAGGGTTAAACACCAGTTAAGCACCAATTAGATTAATCCCTCAGATGTATTAAAAATATATGTGTGACTGCACACCCATATGTTGTATTGTTTATATAGTAAAAACAATTTTAATCAAGTGGGAGAATCAGGTTCCATCAAATCCTTGGACTTATTCCTAACTTCCCCCCTCTTTCCGGTATTGCAGCATCTTCTCTTACAGCTCTGGGCTTGTTTTGTTCTTGATCAGATCCTCTTTGGTAGCCACAACCAACTGTATTTTTATAAGAAAATTAAAAAGACTTCAGATGAGCATCTTTCTAGTGGAAGAATGATAGATCTCTATGAATTTTAAAATTGAAAATTTCATGTGTTTACTCTCTCTCTCTCTCTCTAGGATCCAAGTTAATGATTGGGCCTTTGAGAGCTTCTAAGGTTGGTAAAATAATAAAATAGGAGAACCATGTCATTCAGAGAATAGGGGTTTATAATTCTACTTCTACTTGTACCAGTGTTTACATGTGGCGCTTGTAATGTAGCCGCCGAGAAAAGGATGCAAATACAAGCTCCAATCATCCTATCTCATCGTCATCATCTAAGCCTTGTCTCAACTATATGGGGTCAGCTACATGAATCCTATTTCGCCATTCCGCTTTGTTCAATGCCATATACATCATTAAGTTATAAACATTTAAATCATTTCTTATTATTTCCTCAACCTTAATTTAGACTCAAATTTGCTGATGCTGAAGATACGTTTATCACATGGGTTGCCTGATCAGAACAACCCTGAACAGATTAAGGGAGCACTTTTGATGCTAAATTACTATTATAGTATTAATAATTGATGCACTTGGTAAAGAGGGGGGGGGGGGGGGGGGGGGAATAGAATATGGCATCAGAAATATTTGGATGGAGTTCATAGAACAAATAGTGAGAGTTAATTTGCTTTACCCATTAGATTCTAGCTAATTTATTTCTCTGTAAAAATGGGTGCCAAAAGTTAAAAAAAAAAAAAAAAAAAAAGATTTCCCACCCCTTCTAATTGGTTCTGATGTAAATAACCCAACAAGAAAAGACAGTTTTCATTGTACAAAGGGATAAAAATATAGTTCAAACATTTAAACCTAAAAAAGGATTTCTAATAATGGAGATAAAGTAGAGAACTAGGCACAAGGTGGATCAATGCATATCAACTCAATAAAGCAGATGAAAGGGACTATATCTGCATTTGTATTCTTCATTTCTATTGTCTTGGTGCATGCATGTGTTTGCTCGTTTTCTTTATATTAAAATAAAGGATTAGTCCATAACACATCAATTAGACATCTCCTCTTCCTTTCCAATTCAATAATTGATTTTTAGAGGAAATTATTGACCTCATGAGCTTGTTCAGAGGGTCTCTAAAGTTTACCCTTCTTGTCATTGTTGATTTTTGCAGGTTTGGCATTATTTGATCCATCCCCAGTTGGGCATGGACATGTCCCAATGACCTTTGACACTCTAGACCAGCTCTGATTCTGCAATCCATTCTCACATTATCATGTAATTGGTAAGCTGCCGACTAGCTAAGCACATCTGTTTCCTGTTTCTAAACAGTAATGCTCTGTTTGGTTGCAGTGCAATTTTATTTGCATTACTATAAATGCATAAGAGCACAAATGAAAAAAGTGCAAGTTTTTGTTTTAGGTTTTATTTTATTCTACTTTATGTCTTAATTTATTTTATTTGTATTTCAATCAAACAAAACAGAAATAGGTCAGAATTTACACTCAAATCATTTGCACTGCCATGGTTTAGAATCAGTACAAATTTATTTGCATTGCAATTAAACACAGCCTAAAGAGCAATAAAATGTCAAAGAAATAAGACAAAATTCATCCATCCATCTCCAAGTTTGATAGATTTGCTCAACAAGTGGGGTCTTGAGTTTGGAGGCTTTTGTATGGACGGACATTGTAAACCAGCAGTTGAGGATTTCTTTTCTGGTATTTTGGTGATACGTCCGAATCCCCAGTAAGGGCCATTTATATAAAACAGCACCACTCTAATAACTCCTTCCCCAAAGTCAGTGGTTACGGAAATTGAATCCGTGTCTCTACTAGAACAAACCAGCTAATGCACCAATTGAATTACTCCTCAATAGGCAGCAGTTGAGGGTTGAATCATTCCAAATTGCTTAGTATAATTTTAAAAATTGGTGACAGGGATACTTAGGGGGTGTTCATTTTTGGGATTTTGGGAGGGGGAAAAATTGGTCAATGGAATTTTAGTTCCTATTTATGTGGGGAATAGGGAAAGTTTATTTTCCTGTGTATCATTTATCCCTAGGTAGATGAATAACTTTCTCACCTATGAGAAAGTTGTTAATACTTGAATGGGATAAAAATACTCCTTTTAATAATAAATTTTTATGACTAAAATGGTCATTACCTTATTTACCTAAGAAATAAAAGAACATGAATAAACACACTTATCCGAATAAATGCTTCCCAAAAAAATCTTAACCAAATAATTATATTTATTCAGATAAATAATTTACTAAAAAGCGAAGGACGCCTTAATTTTGTAAAAGGTGTTTAAGCCTGAGTTCAATCCATATACAAAAGTATTAAATGATTTCAATTTGATAAACCTTTCTCCTTTATATGAATTTTGAACCTTCAACTCACAGGGTAAAATAAGCTCACACTAAAGAAAAATTGGAATCTAAACCTACACTCAGGTAAATTGTTGCATATGTCATGAGATTGGATCAAGCCTACAGGCATTATTGATGAGGGAAGTACTTAAATGCTTATATTTAGAATCATTCGTATTTATTGGTTCCTTTATCTATAATTCCATTGAGGATTTATTGATAGGAAGCTTATTAAAGAGAAGAGAGAACTGGGGTGGGTGGGGTGAGGGACTGAGCGTCAAAGTAGGGCCAGTGCTGACCACGTGGCAGACAGCATCGTCAAACGTCCCACATGGGTCCCACTCTGGCAATCACGTTGGCCCATCACATGGCTTCATGGGTACTTTGGTCTTTGCATAATTAATTAATCCTATTAATGATCAGACCCATTTTTTAATTTAAATTACACTGAACCCCATTCTAATTTCTTCCACTTAAATAAAGGCCACTGAGGAAAGAATATTTCAAGTGAGGAAGAAGTCGGCTACACGTCGGCGTCGTCGGCTCCGGTAATCTTTACGGTATCCTAGGTTTTGATGACTTCATCCACGGCACACCAGTCGAGGCCATCTTCTTACTCACTCATACACAGGTAAATCTTAGTTGTGCGCGTTTTTGGTTTTTTCTTATTTTCTATTTCTCTTTCATCCCTAATTACTAAAATATCCCTACTCCTCCATCAGAATCATTAACCCAACCCAAAGTGACCTTGCATTCTACACTGAGGGCACATTCGTAACTGCGTTCTTCACACATGACACACTATTCGCGTCATTTCGATTAACTGCCGCTCCAATCGCACGTGCCAGCTGACTAACTGACCGACCCGCATCTTTTATCTTCCCGTCACGACTGAACCGGCTGCTACCCAACAGAAAGGACCGCTGGGCCCGGTTATCGTGGACTAGGCCCAAAGATCACTGTTGATTAATAAGAAGGGTTGATACTTAAGTATATATCCGGATTTCATGTGATTAGTACAGATCTAATTGGATCCAACGGAATTTGGACTTTTTTATATAGAAATTATCAAACTAGAATCGTCAAGATCCATATATTGTTCAGATCGAATCCGAATCATACTCCGATGCACTGACAACTCTAACCCGAATCGTACTCCATTTCCCAATTGCCTCGGCTGATCATGGGTGCTGACAACATCGTGCGTAACATAACGGTGGTTTATTTATTTATTTTTATTTTTTTAACCTTCTCCTGCCAAACTTTGGTGGCAGCGCACCATCTCCAAGACGACGGTGTGAAACCTGAATCCTATTCCTATTCCCCTGTGACATGGGCTGAGATAGCATTCATGGGCCGACTTGGACGGTAGAGACTCTTCCTCTGATTTTCAACAGCGAATAATCCCTGACCGTCTGATTGATGAAGAAAAGTCCCGAGATTGCGTGTTCAAAATTCCGTGTTGTTTTATTTGGTGGGGCCTTGGGCCTCACCATTCATTATACAACTCTAATGAATCATGGGCGGTGGGCCAGGCTTAAGTTCGTAATTCTAATGAATATATAATGACGGAAAAGTCAGTGAGAGATGTTTAATATTACCAAACAGCCACTGTATGGTGTATACATACAGTAATAGTTCCACTACGTAAAAGAATCAAAACCACCGTCAATCCGCCATGAAAGTCACCGAGTGGTCGTTGCTGCTTCGCGAATCGCAAATTCTTCCATTTTCTTATGAGATTTGCAGGTTTTCAACACAGCTCCCAATATAAACACACAAGGCTTTAGAGCCATGTCAGCCGCCTTCAATTCTCTGAACCTGCCAACACCCACTTTTTCAGAGATAATTTTAATGGCGGATATGAGATGGGTCAACCAAACACTAAACTAATACTTCTTACAGCTACCGACCTCTCTCTGCTCTGTTCTTTATAAGTTTACAACCAATTCCAACGGTGGTCTCCACAAGATTCTCCACCAATCTCATTCTCAGGCCTCAGCAGCCTACCATGGACGAAGAAACCCTTTTCCCCTCGGACACCGATCTCGACCTCAGCTTCAACAGTTGCGCTTCTAACACCTCCACTGACCGCACCTTCACCTCTTCGAGCGCTCGTAGCAGTCTTACTCTCAGTTTCAAAGGCTCCCGCCTTTCGTCCTCCGCTGGAACAGGGCGACCCCACCGGAAGTCCGACCCACATTGGACGGCAATCAAAGCCGCCACCAACCTATCCTCCGACGGCTCCTTACACCTTCGCCACCTCAAGCTCATCCGCCACATCGGCAGCGGGAATCTCGGACGTGTATTTCTCTGCCGTCTCAAAGATTATGACGGCGCCAACTTCGCTCTCAAGGTCGTCGACAAAGACGTTCTTACCGCTAAGAAGCTCTCTCAAGTGCAGATGGAAGCCCAAGTCCTTTCCATGGTCGACCACCCTTTCCTCCCGACGTTGTATGCCCATCTAGAGGTGTCACATTATTCTTGTCTGTTGATTGATTATTGCCCAGGTGGTGACCTCCACTCGCTCCTCCGTAAGCAGCCGGAAAATCGCTTCCGGGTGGAAGCCGTTCGGTTTTTCGCGGCGGAGGTTTTGGTGGCTCTGGAATACCTGCACGCGATTGGGGTGGTTTACCGGGATCTAAAACCAGAAAACGTTTTGATTAGGGATGATGGCCATATAATGTTGTCGGACTTTGACTTGTGCTTTAAGGCCGATGTGGTCCCCACTCTCGAGAAACGCTTTGAACCCACCGTGGTGCAGTCAACGAAAAACCAGCCTAGCTGTTTGGGAACGGTATCCCGACGATATGAGATGACGGAGACGGCTGAGTTCGTGGCAGAGCCGACGGCCGCGTTCTCGAAGTCGTGCGTCGGCACCCACGAGTACCTGGCGCCGGAGCTCGTGAGCGGCAACGGGCATGGTAACGGAGTCGACTGGTGGGCGTTTGGGGTGTTCCTTTTCGAGCTGTTGTACGGGCATACGCCATTTAGGGGAGGGACGAAGGAGACGACGCTGCGCAATATAGTGTCGAGCAAGCCACTTAAGTTTCCGGAGTGGGACGTGGCGGAGGAGGAGGGAATGGCGGAGGTAAGGGATCTGATACAGAGACTGTTGGTGAAGGACCCGAGGAGGAGGCTAGGATGCACCAAGGGTGCGACGGAAATAAAGCAGCACCCGTTTTTCCAGGGGATTAAGTGGCCGTTGATACGGACCTACAGACCGCCGGAAGAAGTTCGTGGGCTGCTTGTGAGGAAGGCAACTACCCATGTTAACAGAATTTCTTCGAGGAGACGACGAACACGGTGGACTTGGAAGTACCTCAGTCATTTCATTTTCACTACGTCAACAAAAAACGGGTCTAAGTCCAAAAAATGGATCTGATTTTTTCTTTTTCCTTTTTCCTCTTCATTTATTTAGTTTCTGTATCATCCCTCGTAGAAGTGAAAAGGAAAAATGAGAGTAGAAATTAAGGAGTATTTTTTTTTGTAGGGATCAGATGTATATGGTGTAATTATAAAAAGAGAAGAGATAGAAATTATGTCCCGGGTCGGGTCATAAAAAAGTCCAGATAGCTATATCAGTCCATGTGTGTCACGTTGACTGAGAGAGATCATCAGATCATCAGAGATTGTCAACCAGCGTTAAGAACGCGTTGCATTCCTCGGCTTCTCTAAAATCCAAAGGGCATCATCGAGGCGCCTTTTACCGAACAAAGACCCATTGGTTAGAGAGCTCCCTCCATTACTTTTATTATTAAATATAATAAATATTGTTTTTTTGGCTTGATGGATTTGGGATTGCAATTTGACCCGTTCCCTGAACGGCTCTATTAGTAAAAATTTATGAGGCCGGAAATACATGATAGCGGAAAGCTTTGACCAATCACCGATGTGAATTTTGGTTATTGATTCCTACTTTTATAAGCCATTGATTGGTTGTAAGTTTTTTTAAGGCCCGTTTGTTATATAATTGGAATCGGAATTGGAATGATTTATTCTTATAATTTGTTTAGTTCAGATAAGAATGGGAATGAGAATTGGAATAAATAAGAATGAGATTTTATTCGTAAAGGAGGGGTAGAAAATGATCATTCTCTCATGGAAAAATGTCATTCCAGCATAAATGAGAATGAGATTCTGATTCTGCTCAATCAAACATTTGGAATTGGAATAGAACCCTTATTCCCATGAACCAAAGGGGGGCTAAGTATCATAATCCTTGGGAGTAGCTTTTTCACTATTGATCAGGTTTCGGGTGGGTTTCAAGGAACCAAAAACTCAGATGATCAGAAACAAGGCAGGGGTGATATTTGTTCACCTTGCCCCAATATATAGGAATGACCGGGGTGGGCAGGGAAATTTTGTAAATCTCCATTTCCTTCGAGAACAATGATGGGTTGAGATTTCTAGCCCCATTGGGTTATGTAGCTACATGCGGAGTTCCAGCCCTAAGGCTGCATTTGGAAACGATGCAAATGGAATGTAAATCTTGGTTCAGGATAAATTTGCACTCTGATTCACTTTTGCCTATGTTTGGCAACATTACATTTATGCATTGACAAATGACAGATCAACGCATATTTACATTGATAATAAGATGTAAAAACACATCAATAAAAAAGAAGTAAATTTGCATTCAAGTGAGCTTTTGATTAAAAAAAAAGCATATGTTTTATTGAAATTCATGTTTGCATCCATTACAATTTAGTCTGTTTGGTAAGAAGGTAAATTTGTTAGTGCAAAACTAACCCAACTTTGCTATTTATATGAACCATTTTACACTCTACACTCTACATATTTGATAAGAAGCTAAAAGTCTCTACTACAAGCTTACAATAGGTATTCCATTGCAAAGTTGCAATATATAGACAATTTGCCATCGAATTTGCTGCAAACAGAAACTTTGCAAAAACTCTGCAAGCACAGGCATCCAAATTGCACATTGTGAGCATTTCCCTATAATTCAAGGTTTCAACTATGATATGGAAAAATTGGAATCAATCTATCATAAATATGGTAACTATTCAGGTAGTATTTATGAAAATTCATAGGAGGGTTTTGATTGGTCAAAGTCCTTCAGGTATCATGCCTTCTCGATAGTATAGATTTTCCCATAATTCTAACATACATGTAGAGGAGATATTTCCAATATCAGGTGGATGCCAAGTGTCTTAGGAGGTGCAATTTGGGTGGAGACAACCCTGAGTCTATATTTATCCGGCCCAAAATTTTGCATGGGTTAAGCTTGAATTTTTGGTACTCGAGCCGAAGACTTCAGGATTTTTTATTTTTTTGGGTTGGGTCTGGACCTAGCCCTTAGATCGCCCAAACCCAGCCTAGCTATAATTTTAGAATGGATTTATTGACCAACCTAAGCCAGACCTAAGCTTGGACCTTAGGCAGGCTGGGCCTGGGTTGATCATAAACCCGGCTTGAGAGGATCCGGGTTCAATGTCTTCAGACAACTTAAACCATATATAAGACGCCCTCATCGTCATCCAAGGTATCCATTTGGTTGAACTTGATTTTTAACCCGATCCGATAACGCAATTCGGATTTTATAATTATAATTTGATTAAAAACACGGATCAACACTAATCCAATACCATAAGCATTTAAATATACATTCCTCACATCTAAAAGCCAGATTAATAATATAATTTTATTAATCTGAAATAATATATTCTTTTGTTTAAGTTGTTAAGAGAAGTGATTTGTTTAATTTAAAAACCCAATGATAAGATCCGATTATCAAATTTGGATGTTGTGCACACATCGATTTTATCCGGCCCGTTTGCCGCTCCAAGATCGAATTTCCATATTCGAAAACCGGACGCCCGAGAAGGTGACCCATTTTCGTTTCTTTAGCTGGAGCTTTGGACTATTGCTAGATTTCCCATTCTCCCTCTCTGTCCACCTGGGGAGTCTGCAACAGTCAAGAAGCCAACGAAAGAGGCGAGTGGAGCGCAGAGCCGCAGACAGCATATGCACGCTCGACCTGGCAAGCCCTAGAAACCAGTAGATGAAGCTTCAATCAGCTTCTTCAGAATCATCACAACAAAATGTAAGTTCCTTTCTAATTGGATTATCAAACAGTTTTAGGCCTGAATCCTTCAACTTGTATGAAAATAATTTTCTCAGGAGTTGGAAGATGGAAACGACAATCTTTCTTTGGTTGTCCATTTAATGAAGTCTTAAGGATTTGAGATTTGGAATTATCTCTGCAATAGTTGGCAAAGTGTTGGTTTTGTATTTGCTTCTGCTGAATAGTTCTACATGGATGTAAGAGTCAAAGTGGACAAATCCTGTGAGTTTTGATATATGGGTGCCCCTTCCTAGTTCCTATGTTTTTTTATTATAAAATATAATACAATCTAACCTAAAATATAAACTGTAGAAATGATCTATGGAGTTTGCGTCTATAATAGCTTACTTAATTTTACTGTTTGCTACAGGGGGCAAGGTGGGTTTTGTCCAGGACCCAATTGAAGCTGAATTTGCAGCAGTTTTGGAAGCTCTATTTCTTGCTAATGATAGAGGTTGGAGGGAGCTAACAATTATCTCTGATGCTAATGTGATGGTGGAGGCTATAAAAGGACATGAAGCTATCATATCTTAGCGATTTGCTTTTTTGATTGATAGAATTAGGAATTTGACTAAGTTGTTTTCTGTTGTAAAATTTTTCTATAAGCCTCGGCCCTATACTAAGCCAGCTCATATCATGGCCCAGGAGGCTAAGTCTTTAGTTGATAGTTTGTATTTGGAACTTCCCTCCTAGCTGGCTAGACCCTTTTCTCTCCCTTGTTTCTTAGTTGTTACTTCTCTTTTCACTTAGCAGAAAAAAAAAAGGTTAAGCAGATTACTGTTTTGTAAACTTTTATGTTGCTCTGTCTTGGGCTTTTATTCTATAGATTTCTGTTTTTGAATCTCTTTCTTTCTATTGGAACATAATGTACTTGTCCTTTTTTTTTCTTAATTTATTTATTAGTATGTTAATGCGGGCTTCCAAATCCATCTAAATGAGGTATTCATGCTACATGGTGGGCCACTAGATTGTCAACATAAAGACAGAAGCTCCAAAAACCCTCTTTAACAAGTTTTTTTTTTGTTTATTAATAAAAATAAAAATAATGAAAGCTGATAAACAACAACAACAACGAAAACAATAATAATAATAATAATAATAATTATTATTATTATTGTTATTATTAAATAAAATACAACAAAACTGAAAGATAGCATAAATAACAAAGAGGTAAAAAGGAGATAAATCACAAGAGTCACACTTTTTTTCTTCAGACTATTTCACTTTTAGCTGAGACCTAATTAACTGGACTATGAGTTTAACCATTAGTCCATTACTTCCTTTTGTTTTTGACTCACAACTAGTGGTGGCAATTGGGCGGGTTGGGTTGGGTTGGGTTGAGCTTCAACCCAACCCATTTAATCTGTCAATCCGTTAATGACCCAATTATGTAAAATTAAATGGGTTGGGTTTAGCCCAAACCCGCTTTAATCCAATCCGACCCGCCCAAACCCATTAATCTTATATTTATGTACTTAAAACAGAAAACTAACTCCATTCTCATAAATAAGTTGGTCATAGCTTAGTGGTAATAGTAGTTGTTATTTAAATGGGTTGATCACACAACCTACCAAGTGAATGGATGGGTTAGATTCTGGGTGGGTTGGGCGGGTTCAACGGGTTGGTGAAAAATTGCCGCCCCTACTCACAATCAATGCTTAATGATGCATTAACTAAAATACTATTCCATAATCAGGTCACAATCTCTGTGGAGTGGCCCCAAATCAATGTTGGTGGCTTACTGTACACTCCACAAGGACACTCCCACCCCAAAAAGCAGAGAAACAATCTGAAGGTCTTTAACTTTACACATATGGTACTTTAAATTGTAGACATATAATGAGACTCATAATTTCATATAGTAGCAGGAGTGAAGGTTTACATCAACAAATCTTCTTTGATAGCCTCTTATAATATGCCCAGAAGGCTGACCGGGATTCTTGGTCAGGCACTGAATTCAAAACTACAGTTGAACATAGAAACTATCTTGGTAGCACCAGTAGGCCTATTTTTAATATTCTGACAGAGAAATTCCAACAAAGCATTCAAGCTTGGAGGGCTAGTCTTCCATTGCTTTCTGGTAAAACAATTTTGGTTTAGTCTGCATTAGCAGCCTTACCTTCTTACCTAATCTGCGGGGTGGTGTTACAAATATGTTAGAACCATGGTTTGAAGTTTCAAAACAATCAATGCTACTTTTTTCAAGTATTTAGGCATTCAAAGCATCGATAGACTATATTATTAACTTTTCACTGGAGTACAATTGCTGGGGAGCGTAGGATTAAAATTGGTGCAAATGCAGAAAATAATTTTCCTAAGTTAGCATGGAGGATATTCCAGAATCTGTTCCTCCTGATATCCAAAATTGCTTACTAATTATTGCAAGGTCTCTTTTCTAAGGGTATAAAAATCTCCAGCCAGCTTTTGATGTTGGAAGAGAATCCTAGTAGAAGAGAACATGCTAAACAAAGGGTTTAAATGGTGCATAGGGGATGGTACCTAATTGAATGTATGATCTGATCAGTAGGTTCAAAGGGCAGCCAATAGTATGGCAGATACATTAGCAAAGAGGTGGGGAGATCAAATATTTTGGGCTCAGCTGTAAGCAAACACAAAGGGAGAGATAGTTATATGTTCTCTCCAAGGATTTATGTAAATATGTATCATTTATATTGATGGTTACTTATCAAAAATAAAAGACATACCATTAGGAAAGCTTTCTATACAACCCATACCAGATCCTCATGAACAGATCTCAAGGTAAGGGACATTATTAATTATTGCCCTCATAGCTGGGAGATGGGAATATTGAACATCTATCCGAAGTGATATACATAATTACATGGTAATCTGAAAGACCGATAACCTGCAATCCTGAGTTTGTAGATAACATAGTTTGGCACCATTATAAATCAGGAAAAGTAACTAGTAAATCAATCTCTGACTGGCTTATTAAAGCGAAAACACCCCGGCAGTGCAGTGGTAAAGACTGCAGGCAATGAATCAGAAAATATTCTTTGGTTTCTACCAGAAATAGAATTAACACAAAAGATGTGCTGGTTCAGTGGGCATGAAAATAGATCAAATGTGTGCTTTTATGTCAACGTGGATGGAGGAGTATCCATATTTTAAAAGAAAGAAGCACAACCAAAGTGCAAGGGGTCCCTAGAGTCTGAGGCACAAATCAAGGTGTGAACCTGAATGAAGTGAAGATGCAGTTGAAGGGGTAAATTCATCTACTGTAACTGTTGAATACTTGTTTAATGAGAATGAAGATCTTTTCTGGGTGCCACTTGCTATAAACAACTCAGGAAATTTCCAAGCTTGGGTAACATACCTGAGGTTTTCTGATGTGAAAACTCATTAAAAGTTTATCTGGTTGATATTAAAGTTGGTCATTCTCAAACTATAACCTCTTCAAGGGGTTTCCACTATTCTTCTTCTTTTCAATTTTCATTTACAGTGACTTTACATTCTATTGATTCAGAACATGGTGAAGGAGGATTTGACATGGAGATGATTGCATGGAAAGATGAAAGTTTTCATGCTAGTGAACCTCTTCTTGTAAGCCCTCCTATTCTTCCTCTTGATGAAGCAACCATCAACAAGGAACCTGAGTAGACAAATTCCGGGTGGGATGAGGAGACTCTAGCTAATGAGATTGCTCTCTTCTACTAGTTTGTTCAAAGATAAACTGGTATGCCTTACACTTTTTGTGTGTGTGTGTGTGTGTGGGCGTGCGCACATGCATGTTTTTGGGTTTATGACATAGAACAACAAATACTGTTTCTGAATTTTTTCAAATCCATCTTACATTTTTTCCTATTCTGCCTTTCCATAGTAAAACTGAGAAGCTTACACTGCACAACTATTAAGGGTGCATGAATAAAATGTTGTCTACCTATGAGAAGACTCATTCAAAATTTCTAAAGATGTTTTTGATCTATGTAGTGACTTGATGGAGTTAGACCCATCTCATTCTAGATATTACAAGGATGGGTACAGCCAAGTCCTAATGAAACATCTCTCTCTCTCTCTCTCTCTCTCTCTCTCTCTCTCTCTTCGTGAGTGCATGCATTATCATCTTTCCAAATGATTATTGTTTAATTCATCATGTTGCATAGGAGATCAGCTAACGGGTTGGCTGATTATTTAGCTAAGCAAGGGGTGCATAAGTCTTCAGTTGTTTTGGTCTCAGTTTTAATTCTGTTTTTGTAAAGTGCCATTTTTTACTTTAAAAGAAACTAGTGGTCATAAAATATCATCCATAGTATCTGTAGCAACTAGAAGTCTGAAAAAATCAGTTTCTATCCTGTTCCTTTCTTTCTGGATCTCCCAACAACTGCAAAGACAATGAAGCTCTGAAATTTTTTTTCCTTAAAATTGCCAGGTGGCCAATTTGAAAAGATCTCATGAAGATGCAATGGATTGAAAGTTGAAACATATCATCCTACTTAAAAAGACGTATAACCATATGATTGAAGCATTACTGCAACTAACAAACATGTGCATTTGGGTCAAGCCACTTGAGTCTTAGGTCAGCCCATGCCAAATTGCACCCATTATGAATTTTACTTCTTTAATTTGATTTACTAAAATAAAATGCCAGGTGGGAAAATAAGCCTATATTGTCACATTTGGAGACGGCTATTGAACTGCTGATTTCTGAACAGGAAAAAAAAAGGGTCACATGGTAAAGTATGTAACCTATTTTGTGATGCCATCTCAGCTATTACCTGTAAAAACTAAAAACTATATATAAACAAGGTTCCCAGCCTGTTCTGTCTAAATAACTGACCTGATTTCTTTTTGCTTACTTTTTTCTTCGAAACTTGGTTACTATAATCTCAACTATGAAACTTATAATTCCCTCTATTTTCTTTTAATGAGTGTATGTATATCCAACCTGCCAATGTAACAAGGTGGGTCACCTATTATACCCTGATAAGATGTGATTGACACATTCTCGTGTTTGTGTAATTCTTCAGTTGGTTTCCAATAGAGAGTCTTTAGTGACATATTGCTGGAAATACAGAGAAGCAATTTCTTTGTATCAATTCTATCTTCCTGCAACTGAGCATATTATCATTATCAAGAATTGACTATTTTGAGTATTCGCTATGGGTCCAAATGCTAGATCTCAGCCACAATGTAACTTTGGTCAATTGAAGGTAGGATGATCCACAAATACTGTAAGACTGTTTACTTTGTTGGACTCTTTGGATTGCATTCGTTCTATTTTTCTCCTTTTTCCCATTAATAAGGCTTTATGTTGCCAGTGAAAGAAATAGGAGAAAATAGTAATTGCAATCACTATTATGGGTTAAGGTTTAGGTTTATCATGTAAAAAGTGGGAAATTAGTAAGAAATATACCTTTTTTTTGTATTTTCACTTTAAATCTTGATATTTCTACCCACATTATTTCTTATTTGCTTTAGCTATTCCTTGGTGAAATTTCATAGTCTTCTTGCAGAGTCGCTTGTCTAATTACATCGATTGACCCTATGACTGGAATGTTAAATTTGCAGCATCCTTTTGTCCTAGTACTTGTTAAGAGTTTGAATTTTTGTCTACAAAAGGAAATGAGTGTGTAGAGACTGGTTACTGGGTCTTTTAACAGGTTTGGAGTTAATGCAACTTCTTTCTTTCTTGAATGTAAGCAACAATGAGCTTAGTAATTTTACTGCATTAGAGCCTTTGAAACTGTTCAAGTCTTTAAAGGTGTTAGATATCTCCTACAATGAGGTTGGTGCACACTCTATTGACAACTCAAGGTATTTGTGCTCTTCTCTTGTCTCATATGGTAGATGATGATTGGGAAGCAGTAGTGATATTAAAGGCCCGTATATGACTCAATTAGATGTTGTAGGGATTGCAATAGTTAATGAGAAATTTAGCTTATTTTTGACAAACATTATTCCTGGTCTTGTGTAGTTTGGCGATGATATAAACTACATTAATCTTTGAACTTATATTTGATTTTTTTTTTCATTTCCTGTCCCATCTTGTTTTCTTTACAGAGTTGTGATTTTTTTTTTTCTTTTGCAAGCTGTAACATATCTGATGTAGCGCAATCCGGCTGTTCCCAGCAAGAGATGATCTGGCTTTCAGTAGATGACGGACTCGGTTGATCTGCAAAAAGTGAATTAGAAAACCTGGGGTTGCTTACTCGACGAGGTCGCTCTGATGCTTAAGTTAGTATTTGGTTGCGAACTGATAATAACTTAGAATGGAAGAGAGCTAGAGAGCAGAGATTACGCATACCTCTCACCCCCGGGGGGGTGGAGCCTTCGCAGGTTTCGCGGAGCGGTTCCAAGATCCTCGTCACGATGAGGTCTGTTTCCGCGTTAATTGGGGATAACGTTGTCAACTGATAAGATTCATCGCTTCCGCCCAAATCAAACAGGGGAGATAACATTAGCTGTTACGAGGTGTGGTCCCGTGAGGCGCGGAATCTGGTGGCGAGATCTTCGGGGTTGCCATGTAGTGGTCGATCAGTATTACCCGAGCTAGTGTCCTTTGGATCTGACCTGGTACGAATGCCAAACTGCCTTGGGACTGAGGTGGTCCTAATGCGATCGTGCACCGAGGTAGACTTGCCCCGAGGCGGTTTGGTTATTCGAGCTCGATCCGTTGCAAACTTGGTGCATCGGACTGAGCTATCATCCTGCTAGTTAGGTCGTGTCCACGTGTCCCCCTATTATTAGGCCGGACCAAATCACCTTACATCAATCTCAATTATAATGTAATTTATCAGGGAAAATCGTATCATTTTTCTACTTGTAGAGTGGGTATTGACAAAAAATTAACCAATTCTGCAAGGACATGGATGAACACGGGAATTACAATTTGATGCATGTTGGGAAATGGAAAAAACAAGGATTTCCATTTAAATTAATCCATATATTTTAATTATATTTCTCTATAGAAAAAGGTCTAAACGCTCATCTTTCTTATTAATCGATGGTGCTTCGTAAGATAAATAACATTCAATAAAGTAGCTGTTTGTTTATGTGACTTGAGAAAGGAGAGAAGAAAGCGTCCACGAGTTTGGAATGCGAATTGTCTAATATAGACACTTCATCCATTTAAGAGAGCTCATATAAACTCTGCATGAAAGTTGGGTTTATTAATCATGTTGTTAAATACATGTCCAAGACTCTTGCAACATGATCTGACATCGCACACCTCATACATGACAGGTGCCAGCATGTGAGATGTTTGGTATCTATAAAGAAATCGGATTTGATCCTCACAAGATCGGGCAAACAGTTGCAGTTTTGTATTGGGAATATTTTCCTCATGAAAAAAAAAAACATACAAGTATGTTTGAAGATGTTTCCGATGTATGGTTGTAAAGGGCCATAAATACTGAAGCCGATTATGTTCAATGTCAGATCATATTGGTACTCATCAGGAAAAGCAGTCACTTGCAGAGTTATTCATAGTTTCATTGATGAAGAGTTAATATCAATGTGGGTCTCACGCATATTTTTTGTTCCTTTGGAATTGATTTCAAGTTCAATGTAGATTCAACCTTGTCTCTTGTAAGGGTATTTTTTTTGTCCCACTGTGACGTGGGACCCTTACAGCAGTGCGTACAAAGAGAGACTCAAAAGGAGCGAATGCAGATTCCTTGGGAGTTAGGTCTGGACTCTGGCCGTCTGGAGTCATTCCGGATCTTTTACCCACAAATTCTTCCCATATCCCTACTCATAACACACTTATTCCCAATACATGTATGTCTGTAGTGTCGTGTGGATAGAGAGATGTGAGTGGGAATGGTTTGTGGATAGGAGATTCGAGCTCATATACCATTCATAGATGAATTGGGATTTGCTCCTCACAGAGTGCGGCTAAAACACATTTCCCATGAATAATAATATGATGTGCGGCTAAAACATGCAGTGAGGCCAATGTGAGGAGTGCCCTGTAAGGACCAGATCTAGATTCTCCATAAATGTGTTATACGGTGATAGAATTCCCTGCAAATAAAAACCTGCTCACATTCAGAACATTTCTCCCATGAATTTGAATCAAACCACATATTGAGGACCTCTCTCATGAATTTAACATACATATCAGATCTAGATTCTCCATAAATGTGTTATACGGTGATAGAATTCCCTGCAAATAAAAACCTGCACACATTCAGAACATTTCTCCCATGAATTTGAATCAAACCACATATTGAGGACATCTCTCATGAATTTAACATATATATGGGAGCAAGGTGCCAATAAGTGGGTTGGTAAGGTCTCCTGCTGGCCATAGTGGAGATTTGGGATGGAATCCCGCCTGCACATGGGTTGGGGATGGGCTACCCTCTGTTGTGTAGCCCTTCAAAAGAAATCGAAGAAAAAACATGTATAGGAAGTTCATAACCTTGTAACTTGCCCTATGTTTTATTACTTCCATTCAGCACTAACCTATTCATGGGGCTTTGCCTCTACATTAACAGAATATGCTCAGGCCCAAGCTTGAGCCTGGCCCAATCATCAGGCCTAGGTCTTGAGATCGAGCCCGGCCAAAAATTTGGAAAAAAGATTTTTTTCCTTTTTTATTCAATTAAAAACTATTTTATTTATATTAAAAGACCTCAAAACCTAACAAAATAATGAAAGATCTCACTATTACTAGAAAAAAGAGAAGAAAAATAAAAAAAGTACTATATATATTATATTTTTATTATATAAAATATATTTTTATTATATAATATATTATCAAGAAAAGTCCTAACTCGAGCCTGTGGGCCTGAAATCTTATCCAAGCCTGACTTAAATCGAACCAGGTCAGACTGGCCCTTTGGGCTACCTGGCCCATGAGAAACTGAAATGATGCAAGGTACCAACCAGCTGGTTGATAAGTCTCCTGCTGATAGAGAGACTTGGACGGAATCCCACCCAGGGTTAGAGAGGGGGGGGGGTGTTATGGGGTTTTCACTACTGTATGGTGCAGCGTAGGCTGCATCCGGTAGATCATAATCTACCCACATGAAGAGAGGAAGCATGGGCAACATGGCTGGTTTTGATTGCTCCGCGCAGCCTTCGCAGTTATGCTGCATCATCTTTACAATGAAAGTGAACTCCAACTTGAAGTCCTTTTCATTAAAAGAAACTTGCCACTTGTCGTTTTGTCCATGTTTCTTGTGGCAAACTGTGGGACCCTATACCTATAGAGAAAGTCCTTTTGTCTCAGGAGCCTAGATTCCGCCTTTCTGAGACAATCAAATAAAACCCATTTGACATACCCACATAACCTATTCTTATTTCATCTTGATCTACGTGGATTGAATGTAGTATACTACTGCTCTTGTCAACTTCCATATCAGTGCTACTCACTTTTCAGGAAGTGATTTTGCCAGGAAAAGTAAAGGCCTCATGGCCCCACAAGATGGAAGGTTGATTTATCTTCATCTCAGGACATATGGGGGCCCAAGAAAAGAGCAGAACCACCTGCTAAGAGCTAACATTTGGTGATGAGCTCCACCTTTGGAGATTGATCTGGTGGTTATCATCCCATCTGTTGGCTTCTCTCTGCAACTCCTATCCATCCTAATAGCCCACTTCTACTCATGTGGGGTCTGCTTTCCTTCTCTCTTATGTGATCAGTCAATTGGATATGATGGATCAGCTCTTATGGGCCCAAGAAGCTTTTCCTTGGGCACTAGATCTTTGTAGGTCCCATTCCCTTCCACAACGTTCTGGTAGGATGATGATATCTAATCTTTTCATTCTTCTCGTTGGGAGAGAGAATCTAACAAAAGTATCACTGGATTTCTCCAATCTGTTCAAAGGGAAACATAAACAGACACCAAGAGGAATCTGGTGGGCTTCATGTATCTATTTGCTTGTCTTTGATCTTTGACGAGGGGTAATTTGGCCCGCCGTGTTAGCACGGAGACATGTGGAGCGACTTGATGATTGAACTATAATTCAATGCTTTCTAATACCTTAGTTGACTAGATCAGCTCAGGTATCTCGGAAACCTCAGTCAAGATTGAGGTCTGAATAGTTTGTGGTATCCCAACCTGTCAAGGTGCCACATAGCCCATTTCTAAAAGCTAACCGGCTGTCTCTAACATTTCCGGGATCACACCACACATCAACAAAGTCTCATCCTTATCCCACCTGGATCGGACGGACTCAATAAGCCTTATTAGCTCATATGAAATCTATCTCCGGATGCGAAATGGACTCTGAGTAACGCCGACTGGAGATTTCAGATAAGTTTCCTGAAGCCTACGACAACTCACCTATATAAGAGCATTACCACCAACCTCAAAAGGTACGTACAATTTAGGTCTCTAACTCTCTACTCACAAGAAATTTAGTCCGCAACATATTCTTTGCTAATTTAATCACCGGGTAAAACACCCCAAATCCTCTGATAATATTTTCTTGCAGTTCAACCGATCATGTAAGCAAATCGAAGTCCGAACTGCCATCTGGTAGGAAGTAACCAGATCACGCACTATCAACCCTTAAGCTGGTATAGCCGTTTGATTGGATTTGATATGAAAATTGCCCTAGTAAAGGTAATGTGGCAGTGGACCCAATTAACAGGTTGGCGATTCCCCGTCAGATCATGTTGCCACGTGGACGATTCCTTGTGTATCACCAGCAGACAGACAGATCCGGTTAGTGTACAGGCCCTTCAAGGAAGCCAATAATTCTCGTCATAGACAACCTATAAACAATTATTCGTTAAATTACACCCTTTTCAACTTTATACCTCCCCAACGATTCATTCATCTCCGACACCCCGTTTTGTCCTCGCCCTTCGGAATGGAAAATAGACCAGAGAGAGATAGAGCTCTGGTCCTTCTGGAAGGGTGGACCCCACATGATGTATAATATAAGGTTTTACTAATTACGATATTATAATCCATGCACTAAATAATAAAATAGCAAGTGGGAGGTGGGGGGGAGAGGACATGCACGTGCGACAAGGAAGATTTAACTCGATTAGGATGCCAAAGATCATGTGCACGTGCCTAGAGTCAAAGGTCAAAAGCTGTGATCAAAGGTGTCTCGTGGGGCTCTACTGTACAAGACAAGAGCGATTCTGATTTCTTTAATACTGAGAGAAGTTTTGAAAAAGGAAGGAATCCAGACTCCGGAGAGTCCCCTGCCTTAAGTTTCCTATGCTTCCTATAATTCTCTCCATCTTTCTTATCTCTATCTCACTACTCACTACTCACTCACCAGAGACGAGACCAAGTGGTTACGTATAAAGAGAGAATGATCATAGATACTGGACGCCCATGTTACCCTACCCACACTCTATAATGTCCACGTTTCACAATCTAGTAAGCCCATTTACCTACATCCCCCTAGTGGGCCCACCTCACCCCATAATTCAACCCCCTCCCCCTATGTTTCACATTTCCTCTCTCTCTCTCTGCATTCAGAAGAGTTCATAACTAAATAATAAACTGAGAGAATTATAGAGACCACAATGTAGAAAAGGAAAAACCTCTGCCACCCCAACCAACAATGTGGAACTCTGGGCTTTATTTTGCAGTAGGGAGAGATGAAGTCATATGTAGGACCGAAAGCCCAAATCCACCAACTGACGTGCATGCACCTCCGCTTAACACATTAGCTAAGGTATCTGGAAGAGGCGGCGTCTTCACTACCAACCAAACAAGTCCTTTAGCTCGTTGCCACGTGGGAATTTCTCAGCCGTACGCGTTTCCAAGCTCGGCCCATTAAAAAAAAAACCCTAGTTCATGCAAACAGAGATCAGGAGGGAGATACTTTCGTTTCATAGAATTCATACTGCTACAACATTTCTGACAATGCAATTGTATCCCGATGACGAAACTAACCCTCCGAAACAACGAAATGGCGAAAGGGGGACGAGCAGGAGCTCATGATTTTTGGGGCACTTTTGGCCGAAAAGGACAGGGCTGTAATTTTCGTAGTGGGGCTGTGGGCGGGAAAGGCGGGCACTCGGTTCCCGGTTTTTTGGGTCGCCGGTCTGATTCCGGCACTACAATCCAACCTGACGTCGCTCCTCCCTATTTCCGGACAACAAACTGGTTCGAGTCTCCTCCGCCTTTGCCGTACCCAGTGGGTGCACAACTCAAAGCAGAACTCATGAAATGACCAACATGCCCCTCCCATCTCCCGTCTTATTTGAAAAAAACCAACTTTTCTCTCGCCGACGTGTCATATTACGCTCTTTTTAGTTTTTCTCCTTTCCGCTCGGCTCCGCCCATTTGTACCACAATCAACAGTGCTTCCATCATCGACGATGCCCGGCTGTACCCGATGATTATTATTCGGAAGGTTGATCTGACGGTTCTGATCCCGTCCTATCCATCCTCTGTGGAGCTTAGTTTCTACTTAACCTGATTTTGAAACGGGACCCACTCGGCTGGTTCGTTCTGTCTGTGTCTGATTTAACAGATTAAAGGAGGGGGATGTACTTGAGAGATTGATACTATACAACTTCCTACCATTTACGTTTTTTTTTTTATTATTGGGTTCGTTCAAAAGTGTAGTTTTCAGAAGAGAACGAGGACAGTATCGTCATTTGAAAATGACAGGAAAAGGTTGTTTACTCGTTTGAACCGGTATGAAAACGCAGTGGGTCGTAAAAACAGTGAAAGAGAAGGTGAGAAACCCCCACTCTTTCAGCCCGCCGCCCGATCCTCCGCGACGTTGTTTCTCAGACAAATTTTCTTCACTGCACAATGATGGAATTGACGATGATAGATGATTGATGATAGCGATGATCTGTAAAACAACACCCCACAAAAATACATAAAATAAAATAAAAATCTTCTCTCTCTATCCTCTCTCTCTCTCTCTATCAGATAGACAGATACTAGTTGGGTCCATTGATGTATGTTTGTGGGGCAGAAGAAACCGCAAAACCCTCCCGTTAAAACCCTACCACCTGGTGATGATTCAGGTCTTCTTGAAAGCGTCTCGCTCTCCCGTCTTTTCCATCTGAAACTACGAACCCCGACTGTACGTTTTCTATTTACTCCTCCTCCTACTACTAGTCTCTGTCTTTGTCGTGTGTATTCCATTCTCTCTTCAGTCTTCTTACTCACCGATTCTTGTTTTTACTTGTTATCATTACTTCTCTCGTCTCGACCAATCCTGGGTTGGGCTTAATTTCTATTATCTTACTTGTATTGCTTTTGCTTTCTTCTTTGAGAGCCTTCTCTTCATTTGCATGTATAGTGTTGGTTTCTGATACTCCGATTTGCAGAAATAGGTGATCGGATTCGTTTCGTGTAGTTCTTGGGTTTGGCGTTTATTAAATGTTGTTTCTTTGAGGTTTGTTTGATTGCTCCAACAAGGCTAATAAGCTGCTCGAAAGGGAAACTCGGAAGATAGATTCGCGTTTCTGACGGTGTCGAGCAGCCCAGAAATGGAGAGTATGGGAAATGGTTAATAAGGTAGTATTTGGGTGATATTCTCCGTTTTATTTAATTCATTTTTTTTTTTCAGTCTTCACCACTAGTCCACTACAAAAAACTCAAGGCCGTTTGGTGGTCGATCGTTTTTTAGGTTTTTTTTGAGCTTCGTGTAGATATCACAGAGAAGCAATGGCGCCGGCTGATAGCAGGCTTTCTTTTTCTCTCTCTCCTTTGGAGATGCTACCCTCTTGTCAGTCTCTGATGCTACCGACGAAACTCATGCCATACGAGAGCTCATCCGACTCTTTCCACCATCACTTCTTCTTTGATAGCTACGACGGAAACGGTACAGTCTTCGACTTCAAATTTCAAAACCTTAAAATGATTGATTGATCGTTCAAATGGAGTTCGCGTAACAGTCTGGAATCATTAGTACTTAATGGCCGGAGTGACTAATCTCTCCGTTTTTCCGCTACTTTTGTTGCAGACTGGACATGCTTGAAGACACAGATACCTTCCTATGCAGAAGAGACTAAAGAAGTGAAAGCACTTAGCATTGCCGACGCGTCCATCCTCGCGAGCTTCAACCCTCCTGTTCAACAAACAGTACCAAAGCTCGAAGACTTTCTGGGCGGTCATTCTTCGTCCTTGGCCCGATACTCCGACAGCCAGACAGAGACTCAGGAATCATCTCTGACCAACGTTTACGAACAAGGTTCCTCGACTCTATTCGGGGACCATCGGCAGCAGCAGCAACACTATAACCTCAGAACAACCATGGCTGCAACTGGGTTCCAACACTCCTTTTCAGCTAATTCTGGCTCGGAGGTTGAGGATTCCATTTCAGTGAACGAGACCCAGTTGAGAGAGTTTCCTGCACGCTCACTCGAAATGGGAAGCGAGTTGGTGTACTCGGAGGCACCGCCTCAGTCTTTGTCATTGGTGGCTGTCAAGAGCTCGGCGAAGAAAGATATCGTATTGGCCGAGTCGGAATCGTCCAAGAAGGTAGCAGATACGTTCGGACAGAGAACATCGGTCTACAGAGGGGTCACAAGGTAAGTTGTTTGAACCTGGAGATTTTGCTCTGAAAACCGATATGTATCGCATTCTGATTTCTCATACTCGTTTGCTCTGTGTGTGTATGGTGGATGCAGACACAGGTGGACCGGGAGATACGAAGCACATCTGTGGGATAACAGCTGCAGAAGAGAAGGGCAAACCAGGAAAGGACGTCAAGGTAAAACATTGAAATACTTTCCATTTAGTCGGTTCCATTCAAATTTCAGAGCTTTCCCGACTGTATAGAGTCAGTCGTTTCAGAGCTCAGACATTTCTTTGCCGGAATGGGGTTCTATCTTCTTCTTCATGAGGCCGCCATTTTGTTAATGTGATGTTTGACGGGACTGCCGTGAGTCTCTTTCTCTTCCTCCTCCCTGGCTTCCTGGCATGCTTGCTCAGTCGAGACGTTTACTTTTTAATGAAGGACAAGAAAATCTCCCTAAATTTTCTGACTTTAAATACTTGACATGACAACCTCTGAGCTGTAAACATCAAAGCGCATGATCTCTACCCCCCCCCTCTCTCTCTCTCTCTCTCTCTCTCGTCCTCTCTTTACGCATCTGTCCTCCTTTCTGTGTTTCTGCACTTGAGGTTCCGATGTCAATGGATTTTTTACTTGGCGGTTCTACATTCATCCCCAGCTCTGTTTTCTTTTATGAATATCGTTTCTCGTCCACAGAATCGTAAGCATTGTTTCCTGATTACTAGAAATGGAGTTTTTTTTTTAACCTCACTAAGTCACCTTTCACCTCGTCGTCATGAATATAACAAGGGTCGCTTGTCAACTCGAGGACGTTCTTGCTTTGGAATCCGAAACATCTTTGACTATATTGAAAGTGAACTTCTTGCTCTGTAACTCGCCTGAGATTTCTTATTGCTCACAAAAAGTCTGAAACTCGAATGGTGCAATTTGTTATTTGTTTGCCATACATTTTCTTCAATGAGGCGGTCTGTAGTCGCAGGTGTATGCACTGATAGCTTGAGTAGTGCCACCCGCGAGTTTCGATGGCATTCCCCCTTTTATAAACAATGACAAACAGAATCTGATAAAAATTATCACGTGGAATGAAATTTGTACTTGTTTTTGTTTCTCTTTTCCCGTTTCTCTTGTTGTTTTCCCCCTTCTGAAGGGGAGTCTCTCAGAAAGCAGTAGTAGAGTAGAAATTGCAGACTCCCTTTCTCTCTCTCTTGGCTGATGAAGACATTTTTTGCTTGGTTCTTTTTCCATGAACATGGGTCCTTGCTGTCACTCAACGCTGGATGGATATTGTTGTTCAGTGTACTTGGGTAAGTTAGTTTTCTTCTCTCTCCTACTCCATTACATAGCATATCTCAATCACCATATTAATGGAGAAAAAAAAAACATTTTCCAGTTTAGAGTGTTTCTGGTAATGCTGCAGGTTTCCAAGTTCTTCTGCACTAAAGAAAGCTAATTTTGTGCTTTCATGTCAAGTTGTCAACCCCCACAACAATAGACTGCGTTTCTGGGAATTAACCCAGAAATTTCAAAATACAGAACTTGGAAACAAACAGAACCTTAACAGAAACATGCTTTGAAGGTTGGTGGGTTGGATTTTCTTGGCTTTTCAAGTTCGACAGCCTGGGTTAAGTCTTACATTTTTGTGTATACCTCTCTTATGGTACCAAGTTTCAGATTTTGAACCCAGTTGCCTGTTTTTCTCTACTGTAGTGTGAGCTGATGACTGGGTTCAAATGAATTAAAGAATTTTATTCATTTCCCACATGACCAACCAATCTGGGTACAAGTAAAACCCAGAAGCCTGCAAAATGTTAGGGTTTTCTGTATTGACAATGACGTCAGTGATAATAATAAATAATGTGATTCTTTTTATCATATGATCAGGTGGGTATGACAAGGAAGAGAAAGCTGCCCGGGCTTATGATCTCGCTGCTCTAAAATATTGGGGTCCCACTGCCACCATCAATTTTCCGGTACTGTAATTTGTAGTGTCTTCTTTTCTTCTCTCTGGACGATCTGTCTCCATGAGAACTACCATTCATTTAAAGTTAGTACTTTCTGTTTCATAGATTTCGGACTATACCAAAGAATTGGAGGACATGAAGAATATGTCTAGGCAGGAGTTCATTGCATCACTCAGAAGGTTATTATTCCCCAACCATTCTTTAAATCTTACAACCCACCCAGTTTTTCCGTGATTAAAAGAATTTTAATTTAGAAACGAGTACTGTGTCTCACATTCGTCATTCCAACTATTATTTTCAGAAAAAGCAGTGGTTTTTCTAGGGGAGCTTCTATTTACAGAGGTGTCACAAGGTAAGACCCAGATGATCAATTTATCAAATCGTTCTCGTCTGTTTAAATTCTTCATGGAGTGGGCGCTGTATCTCAGCCTTGTCATAATTTGCAGGCACCACCAACAGGGACGATGGCAAGCGAGGATCGGTCGTGTTGCAGGAAACAAAGATCTCTATCTTGGGACATTTGGTAATAAATTAATATTGTCGATTATTAGTTGGTTTAGATTGATTGATTTATTAGAGTAAATAGCTATGGCCATGAAACTTCCCACAAAGATTGCTGACTGCATCAGGAACCGAGGAGGAAGCAGCAGAAGCATATGATATAGCAGCAATAAAGTTCAGGGGAGTGAACGCAGTGACCAACTTCGAGATGAGCCGTTACGATATAGAAGCCATTACCAACAGCGCACTCCCCATTGGTGGTGCAGCCAAACGCCTCAAGTTCTCTCTTGAAGCTTCACCTGATCAGAACTTGGACCGTGATCCTCAAGATAGGCAACCTCCGTCCAGCAGTAGCAGCGGCAGCGGCAGCATCGGCTCCCTGAGCATGGTTCCTACTGTCACGTGTGGTTTACCAGTAGATGCCCAGTCAAGTCTGTACCAACAGAATCTCATTCACCACCTTCACGCCGGTGCAGGCAGCACATTGGATTTCTCTGCATCATCAGCCCCTGCCTTCTCCCCTGTCGTTACACCATTGGCACTGCTACCGCCGACGTCTGAGTTTTGTGGCCGGAAATTCTTTTACGGCCTAAGTGCGCCGGTTAACATCAGTAACCACTTCAATGTCACCCACAGCAACCGAGCCGTTAATCAGCAGCCCTGGAATGTGGCGCCCTCCTCAAACTGACCGACGCTTGATCTTTTGGTCTTATTTCATCATGACTTGTTACATACTTGCAGAGTAACACACTAACCGCTGGCGCACAGGTCCTGTGTTTTATGTGGATTCATGAACGAAGGCGACGAAAGCTTGGGTTGCACGGCAACACAGGGCATGGATAGTAAGTTTATGCATGTTGAAATTTATATTTGACGGTGGTTCTTTTTTGTTTTGTTCGCCGGAGGAAGCGGTGGGGCGGCTGTACTTCCGTTCTCCTGCGTCTAGTCGATTTCTTTACTTTTCAAGAAAGGAAACGTTTTTTATTGCTCAACTGACTCCGCATACAGGAAAAAAAGCTGGCGTAATGACTTGTTCTTGTTCTTGTTCGTTCATGCGGCCGGAAAGTGATTACTATCGGAGTTCCCCTTTTTTTTTGTTTTTTTTTTTATCTTTTTTCAATCAAATCTCCACGGAATAGAATTAATGGTTGTCCTTTTGGGTGGCGGAATAGGAGCTTGGAATTGGAATGACCCATTTTCATTCTATCTGTTAAGTTGATGAGAATGGGATTCCCATTTTTCTTTTAGGTGGAATGACGTTCTTGCTTATGCCATTACTATTCTGGCTCCTTCGGGAATGTGATTCCCATATTCATCTCTTTTTGTTTTGATAAAAAAACCCTTCTTTCCCTACTTGACCCCAAAGTCTTGGTACCTTGATCCAAGGTAGTTGTCAAGATAGCCCTTAACTCTATTGCCCTATTTGACCCTGGGTGTTTAAAACTGGGCCAGGTTGACAGTTGGACCACCTGGGTCAGTTGTTCATTGATTAAATCAATGGTTTTTGAACAAAAAAAAAAATGGTTTTGGGGTGAAACAGAATTGGCCTGACCGGATTTTGATTTTTTTGCTCCGACCATCTGATCTTGAAAACATGGGTTCCTGGTTGCTGGTCGATTGTTGCTCTTTCCTTATTTCTCCTCTCATCATTCCCTCTTCCTCAGTCCTCACTGTCGCCACCACCATTGCGACTATTGCTAGCAGTTGGTATTAGGCGATTTCAATTCCTATTCCGATTTCAATCCCGACCACAAACCAAAAGGACCCTAAAATATGGAACCAAGTTTTATCTTTCTCCCAAAGCCCTTGATCGTTTTAAAAAAAAACTCCATTGATATGATCTAGTGCCCGTTTGGTGAGAAGGCTTTTGGCATGCAGCTAGCATTCTAAACTGCACCCTACACAGAAATCTCTGAATAACTTGTCAGTGCTCAACCAAAGCGGTTCAGTTAAACGCAGGTCATCCCAAACTCGGCCCTATGGAAAGTTATTCAGAGTATCCGAACTTCAGCCTATCCACCATGTCTCTTTCTTCTACGTTAAGAGAAGGTTGGGCTAAGCCTATAAGAGTCGGTCCTATGGAAAGCGCACTTGTACAAAGTATTTTCAATGGTGTTGTGTCACGGGAAACCACCAGTACAAAGTGGTCTCTGTACGCTGAAATTAGCGGCCAATCTGGACTTCCGGATGATTTGACCGATGTTTTGTGTCTAGGCATTAGATTCCTGATTTCCTGCCCACGATAATTCTAGCCACGTCTACCCACATATTATTGCAGTCGCACATGGAGAATATCTCATCCTCCTAATGTAGTATTATTATTATGCGGGGAGATGTTCCCAATGCACCTGGGTAGTGTGTTGTAGATTATAGGTGGGGGGAGATCCAAAGTGGAGTATGGCTTCTCATAACTCATTCCACAAACCTGGAAGTAGTTGGACTTTTTCCAAAAAAGAAAACTATTTGAACTACCACATCAGCACTAAGGTGTCAATGGACCGGTTTTGGATTGGACCCCATTCAGTCCAAAATCAATTTGGACGGATTGGATGGACCATCAAGACATTGGATTGGACCAATTCAGTTCAAAATATTTATTAGATTGGATTAGACCTTGTCTGTCCGTAACAAATTTATATTGGATTGGGTTGGATTAAGCCAATATCTGATTCATTGATATAAGATAAGAATACATGTGTCAATGGACCTGGTTTGAGTTGAAACCAATCTAAATCAAAATGAATTTGAACAGGTTGGGCAATCCAGACATTGAATTGGTCTGATCCAAATTGGTCCAAAACATTCATTGGATTGGATTGGACTTGGTCCATTTATAATGGACTCGACCAAATCCAGTCCAATTGACACCCCTAATCAGCGCCATGTCTGAATTCGTTTTTTTTTTTTTTTTTTTTACAGAAAATATCTGATGTTTGGTTGGTCATTCTCAGACCAAGTCTTGAAAATTCAGAAAGGTATGATCCGAGGAAACGCACTTTTTTCTTTGAGTGTTTTCTCGTTTTTTCTCAGACCGTGTCTTAGGTGTTTTCCCGTTTTTCTACTGTTGTTATCAACAGTATGATGACATGGAATTGAACGTGGTAGCAACAGAAATGGTATCAAATAGAAAACCCGAAAAAGACATTTTCTGAGAAAACAACATACCTATGCAGCACCATTTTCTAAGAAAACACCTATCAGGAAATGGCATTGGTTCCAAACACTGCCCGAGTTTGAAGTTGTGTGTCAAATCCAACTTTACCGATCAGGAGTAAACATGCCAGTGTTCCATACAGAGTGTGAATTCCACATGATCTGTGTCTGAAAATCTCACTAAGACTGGAAATAGAGGGTGGCATCAAAAGTGCCAATGGGCCTTTTTTGGGCCTCTAACCATCTCGGATGTATTTCCCCAAACCCCTTTTTAAGAACGTCCAGGTCATTAGCCACGGAAAACCCCCGAATAAATAAAAGGCTACTACGTTATTCTTGCTTTATTTATAATCTTGATCATTACATTGTTTTGATGGTATATATAGCTTCCTATGCCGGGGAAAATTGTTAATGGGTTTATTGCAAATCTGTGATAAAAATGAAGCACGGTGCTTCTGATTGTGGTTTGTTATTTGTTCAAAGCTTAGTTTAGCCCAATTCATTCAGTTATGAGATTTTTTTTTCAGTAAGTTCACGGACTAAACTTTATTTTGATTTCTGTACATAATCCCATATTTGATGTGTTTTTATTTTTTTAAATTGAAAAAATCACGAAACTTTTGGGATTGAGAAGCAAAGAGAGGACATAGAATAAAATGATATGGACCTAGAAACAGCAGGGTGCACATGAGGCCCATGTGTCATGCCACGGAGAGCCTACAGTTCCATGAGTTTGATCGCACACCTCCTATTTAGAGGGGTGGCAAGTAAGGATACCAAATGGATTGGTTTTGGGTTGGATTTCTGTAAATCAAAATTAATTTGGATGGACCAATAAAGCACACTGAATTGGACCAGTTTAGACAATGGTCCAAAGTATTTATTCCATTGGATTGGATTGGATCTGATCCATCTACAATGGATTTATATATTGGGTCGGACTGAACCAATATTTGGTCCATTGATAAAAGATAAGAATACAGGTGTCAATGAACCAGGTTTGGGTTTGAACCAATATAAAATAAAACCAATTTAAACAGATTGGATCGGTCCAAAATGCTCCAAGGTACTCATCGGGTTGAATTAGACTTGGTCCACCTGTAATGGACTCAAATTGGACCTGATTGGATTAGACGAAATCCAGTCCAATTGACACCCCTAGTACTGCCAAGCGACCATCTCAACAAATGGATCACTCTTCTTAACCCAACTTTATTTGTTTTTGGAATTCATAATTTTCAAAACCGACCCAATCTTCAAACCAACCAAACTTGAATACCATTTTTTGGGGTTGGGTTTAGTTTAAGTTGATCAAGGTTGGCCTGACCCAAGTTGCTCCCCTACTCATTCTGTGTGTGATTAATTTCTGTGACCAGTACCCATTTAGGCGGCATTCAGTAGTGTGGTGAAACCACGATATAGTGGGTTTTATTATTATTATTATTATTATTATTATTATTATTATTATTATTATTATTATTATTTCACATAATATTTGTTTACTTATTCGTCTTGTATGTAATTAATAATGCTTATTTTATCATTCCAATTATGATTACATTGGATACTAAAAGTAGAAATTTTACCTTTTTATGTTTTTACTAATATTAATATTTATAGATTAATTTTTTAATAATTATTTATCATTAATATTAGTTCTCTTATGTATGTGTTTTATATTTTATATTACTTTTAATTTTTTAATCATTACTATTATTTTTAATTCAGCCCATATTTTTTTAATAATTCGTGCTAGCCATGGTTAAAAATTGACCGCATGCATGTTAAATTAATTCGTATTATTAATTTGTATTTTTCTTAAAATACAAAAAAAAAACCCTTGATCAATGATGTAGATTATCTCACATGATTTATATGAGATACATGGAATCAAAATACAATGTATGGCCTAAACCACACCACACCCTATAGAACGCACTACCCATTTTTTACCACTATACAAAATGCCTGTTCTGGCATACCATGGTGTGCTCTCAATCACGCTGCACCTGTGTTGTGGTTTAAAACATACCACCCAATTTCTCAACCACACTACAGAACACCCCATTAGTTTCGAAAATCCAACTAATGTTTGTTTAAGACAATAATTGTCATAATTTGATCTTCATATCTTGTGAACACCTACTCTCAGTGACCAATACCCGTTTGGGTGGGTCTTCAAAGTCCCATTCATACATCCATATCAACAACATTGCTCAAAATCAAATTAGCTGCTCTACCAAACGCCCTCCGCTAAGTGACATGGGTTCAACGAGAACAATCCTAGGAAAGCTCCATTCATACATCCAACTGGTCCCTATATAGTAAATATGGTTTACATGGTCAAAGAATGATAAATCAATTCACTGACAAGCCCAAAAATGCTTCATTTCCTACACACAGTAGCTTTTTATCTGCATAGATTTTGAACCCTCAATACATGCAGCTCAAGTGCTCCACAAGAGCAATTATCGTGTACCTGAAATGTCCTGATATATATAGACTTGATAGCAAGGTTCAAAGTATATAAGTATACATGTATTATAGAGTATGGTATGGTACAATAATTAGTTTTGAGGGTCATCAATGTACCAAATAAAAAGTGTTGGGTGAATTTAATTATTGTAAATGTCAGTTATTGATGTGACGTGACCCACTGTCCTAGAAACCAAAATAAATTTGGGGTTTTTACTGCTCAGTCCATCCCAAAAATCTTAGTTCCATGAAATTGTTGTAAGTCTACAGTTGAATTCAGAATTCTGAGATAGAGTGCAGTCAACTTATCCCTTTAGAGTACGAAAGCTTTGATCATAAAATTTTAGCTCCCTTAGGTTGCATTTAGTTGTAATGCAAATAAATTTGCACCGATGAAGGAAATTAAGACATGATTCGAATGTAAATTCTGGCCTATTTTATTTCAAATTTTAACTTATTTTATTTGATTGCAGTACAAATGAAGGAAATTAAGACATGAAATGGAATAAAATAAAACCCAAAATAAAATTAAACGAGAATTTACATTTTTTTTTGTTTTATTTACACTCCCATGCATTTGTACTAGTGTTAATAAAATTGCACTGCAACCAAACACAGCCTTAGGGTCAAATTCTATTCCTGAGGAGATAAGATTAGTGAATCTCATTAATAGTTCAATAGGATGTAGAACCAATAATAATACTCCACATCAGTCATAATGGGAGATCACATCTGCACCCCATAAACGTCTTGCGGCAAGATCTAGCAGGCACAATATAATAAGCACGTTCAATAGTATCCAGTGCACGTTCAATGGGCACTGGATAAATATTCAAACAAGTGTCAAAAGTGGTTTTTAATTTTTTTCAATAGTATGCTGGGGGAATATTAAGGAACAAGTGTAAAAAAAAAATTATAAATATTTATTGAATGTGCTTACAATTTTGTACTTACCTGATCCGAACTACAAACACCCCACATGCACATCGCAACGCATTAAAAACATCTCCCAAAATTATCAATGAGAGGTACTCCCAGTACATGATTGGAATATGTTGTGGGGCGATTGTGGAATGTGAATTCTGACAATTAAATCTCACTGTGGGCCCCTATATGTTTTATCGCTGGCATATGGGACATTATCAATGAGCCAAATAAGAAAATCAAATTGGATGATTTTAATTATTAGACATATAATAGGAGTTACATGTGAGATATCAAGCCAAAGTATATGCTTTATACAATATGGACACCAGCAAACTTCAAAGTATGAATATGTATCTTACTATCGTACAATAATTAGTTTTGAGGGCCATCAATGTGCCAAATGGAGAGTGGGGCGAGTTTAATTGTTGTAAATGTCAGTCACTGATGTGACATGTTCGTTGTGTATTACCAAATCAAAATGTTTTAAAAATTAATATCAGTTTGTTTGAAAATGTTCGTTGTGTATTGTTAACATCAGTTTGGTTGCATGCCGAGAGATGTTATGGTGATTGAATACTTGGGTTATGTTTGGTTTGGTTTGAAGGAAAAGGAAAAGGTAGAAAAACCTTATATAAGGTTTGTAAAGGTTTTCTTACCTTTTCCTTCCTTTTTTTTTATTTTTTCTTTCAAATCAAATACAGCTTTAAGTGTGGTTGGGTTTCTGAAATCATGGTTTAGAAACTGAGTCATATGGTTGGACAGATTGGCCTGGGAATCAGTTATGGGTTCGGGTCTGGTTTTTCCCCTTTAATAAATAAATAAAGGAGCCAAAATAAACAAGAAAGAAAAGGAAATGAAATGAAAATTAGAGAGGTCACACAATCTTTTATATTTGATTTAGATCGCTTTAATTTAAATGACTTATAAGATATGAAATCAAAATTTCTTAAATTTAACTTTCCCTCCCATTTCCACTCAAAGCCAAAAGCTTCTGGCTCCGGCCTTGTTTTCTCTGAAGGCAGCTTTACATTCATGGCCCATCAAGAACATATATATAGATCTTTAGGTTTGTTTAAAAATCCAACAAGAACACAATCATGCATGAGCTTTGAGATGGAGGATGGAGGCCAATGGACCTGGTACATTGTCTGTTCGGGACCCATTGTTTAATTAAAAAAGAAAAGCCAGCAGAAACAAATTAAGTCAGCCCAAGTTGATGTACCCACCTGACCTGATTTCTACGTACCTGCAGCTGCAGTGAGAAGCTAATCGTAGCCTTTTATTTCTCTGAGTAGTAATTCAGTGTAGACAAGGAGATGAGATGACGAGATTCTGAAAACTTGGCCTACAGACATAAGGACCCATGAAAGAAAACAAAATAGAAAGAAAAGAAAGACTGAAGAGATATAAGTCCTTTTAACATGTTTGTCATATGGTGAATAGTTTTATGACATTTTGACACTTTGAGAAGATGAGGCCAACGGACTTGACGACCCTACTGGTGATGAACTGAGATGTGAACGAATAATAAATTTAAACGTGCTTTTAAGACTCTGAAATCTGAATCCAAACCAGAATCTGCTCTGCTACACGCCTTTCTTTTCTTCTCTTTTAAATTCTTTTCAAATCCGTGAGGTTGAAGGCACCAACACAATCACAAGCGCGTGACATGATCGACATGGTGTATGGTGACTGTGTTTGGTCAAACATTTCCAGGAGAACAGTGAATGATTCTCATTCCTCCAATTTGACACACAGACAGACAGAGAGAGAGAGGATAATGTTAGTTTTTCACTGCAGGGTATTGAGCTATATCTATCTGTTTATTCTTTTTTTTTTTTTTTTTTCATTCTCATCTCCTTCCACCAACAAATGCAATTATGTTATAGAAGACCCAGTAATCAGAATGATCAGAAAATTTCAAAAGGAGAATGTAGAGGAACCCTTTTTTTGCTGAGAAGAATATAGGGGAACTTTGAGATCACATTTAGGTCTCACAGACCGCGCCCCACAGTATATCTCAACCGTGTATTGAAAACATCTCCCAATAGATGAGTACTAGAGATGTCAATTGAAACACTTTTAATGCTGAGTAGCTCAATGTAGTAGTAGGTCATCCTATGATCTTGATCTTCTGGCTGGGTGGATTCACTACTCACAAAATTGTGTTCAAACCATTCTTACAGTGTTTTCAACGTACATTGGGAAAATCTCCATATTTGTTTTTTTTTTTTGACCCAATTACCAAGATTGGCGTTGTAATTTGGTTGCTTGCGGATTATGTTGATACTCATGTAAATTCTCTGTTACGGCTAATAAACAACCCTAAATCTAATATATTATTAAAAAATATCCTTCATTATATTTTATTACTTTGTGCGTTGGAATGTCAAACTACATATATATACTAGCGGGGATCCGTGCAATGCACGGGATTTGTTAAATGAAAGTTAAATAATAAAAAACACATAAGAGTATACAATTATTTTATATTTTTAACTTTTAAAATAATTAATAATTATTTGTATTTTATATACTACTTTTAATAATTTTTTACAATACAAAAATAATAATTAATTTTAAGGTTATTCATCAAATTGATGAACCCAACCAACTTGACCCGAGTTGGTCGATTTTCTAGTATTTTCGATCACCTTTGGTTCCACAATTTCCCAACCCGACCAATTTGTATCAGTTTTGCTTTAGCCATTTGTAAATCAACCAAAATGGAATGGTTAAACCATAATATATTTGCTTTATATTTTTAATATAATATAGGTGGCACATCTTCTTGCCAAGCAAGGGGTGCATAGTAATCAATTATTCTGGGCTTGGTTGTAATTTTGCTTTGTTTTTTGAGGTAGCATAGGATCTCTATTATGTAATTTTTGTTGGTTGATATTAATCATTCTTAATAAATCACTTTATTACTTATCAAAAAATAAATATATAATAAATATGTATTAAGATTTTAAAATTATTATAATAAATATTAATTTTTTTGAAAGTTATTTTCTAGAATTATTAATTGATATAAGTGAAATTAGTTACATAATCATGTTATTAATTTTGTAAAATATTAAATTATTATTAATTTGAATATTATGTTATAATTATTTTTATACTTTTAAGAATTTTTAAATCTATTACATAATTTCATTATTTTAATTATTTAGAACCTAGTTATTGTTAAATATTTCATTATTTAAAATATTAAGTTATTTAAATATATAAATAATATATAAAATATTTCATAATTTTCATTATTTGAATTTTATTTATTTTAAAGTTATTATATAATATTAAATACTTTGTTATATAATTATTTAGCTATTTTCTATATTTGTCGTTTAAGATATTTAGTTATTGAAATATTTAAATAATGCTTTATTTTTAATGTTATTTTTTATTATTTGAATTACATTTAAATTGAATAATCTGAAAAATCATAATTTATATTATTAGTACATAATTTTGTGATGAATTTTGTAAAACTACAAAATTATTAATAATATGAATATTATTAAATATATTATAATTATTTTTTGTGTTTTTAATAAATATTTTAAAGTTATTATATAATTTCTTTAGAATATTTAAATAATTTTTAAAATTTTTAATTAAACTTTCTTTAGATAGATATTAGATAAAAAGTGGGGGAGAGGATAAATAGGAATAAGAGATAATTTAGGAGAAAGTGGGGAACCTTGGGGGAGGTAGTTTAGGAGAAATTTTAGGAAAGGGTATTATTTAGGTTATTGGGAAGGTGTGGGAAGGAGAGAGAGAGAGAGAGAGAGAGAGAAAATAGCTAAGAAAATAAATATGATCTTTTAATACAATATGTTTTTTTTTTTTTTTATAATTTAAATAGAAGGGAATGGCAAAACAAGATTCATGTAGCTGACCCATATGACTGGGATAAGGCTTAGTTGATGATAATGGTAATGGTGATGAAGAAATATTATCTTCTAAGGCACCACACCAAAACATTTACTGATAATTTTCCCTGCTGATCAAACCAAATCTGCATATATTGATATCATGTCTTGATAGCTTAAACACCAAAATGTTTAAGTTCCACTATCACTCATAAGCTGTGCTATGGAACCTTTTGATGGTGGAAACATTGAGAATTTTCAGTAGAGTTGGGTTGCTAGTGCACCTAGGAGCTTTGAACTGGCTCAATGATGCCCCACCCCCTACAAAGAGATCCAACATCTTCCTAAATGTACCCCTTTCCACAATGCAGAGCTCTAAGGGCCCAATTGAATTCGTCCTCCTAGACGTAACATACCCATAATCAACGAAGGATGTGTCCATCTCCGTGCAACACTGCTCAAGAACACCTTCATCCACTTCACCCTTGATTTCCCAGTAAATTATGTAGTGTCCAGGTTGATCGGAGATGTCGGCATGGCTTGTAAAATCGACTAATTCAGCTCTTGTCTGCCTCAGCAGCTGAGACCCCCTCTCTACCACCAGTTGAAGGTCCTTTTCTGTATTTTTGTCAATATTTATGCATAGGATCAGCTTTCTTCTGCAAATGAAGTTCAATTTGGGGGTTCCTTTATAAAAACCAGCCACCTCCACCACATCCCCTAACCTGTATCTGTATAGTCCTGAAACAAAGTAAGAGTGAAGAGAATTGGGTAATGAAACATATATATTGTGTTCTAACAGAGTCTCAACACAGCACAGAGTACACCATAATTAATCATGACCACCTGGTTCTGAAGAGGGAGGTGACAATATGTAGAATCCATTACGTATCTTCCCTAATAGTAACCTTCTTTTCTTTCTTGAAAGGAGATTAACAAAGAACTTTTAAGAAAATTAAATGATCATCCAAGATTTATGTTGTTTATGCATCACAAGACTGTTCGCTTCAGTATGGCTGATACATTGATGATTGATGGAAGGTGAAGAAATATAAGGGCGAGGACAACACATTTGAGTACACTTCTCAACAGTGAGAGAAGTAGTTAGGTCCAGGATGTTTGTACCTCTAGTTTTCCTCTTGTCCAATCTGTGTTTTGGAAGAGAACAAAGACATTGAATACACCGCTCAATAGTGAGAACTATTAAAGAATTAGGTCCAGTATGAATATTGTACCTCCAGTTTTCCTCTTGACCAATCTGTGTTTAGAAGAGTACCATTGAGTGAAATTTGATGGGTTGAATTCCAATTTGCCTAGAAAGCATCTTAGTTGGACTAGCCTAAGGCTATTATATGCAATTATTGGGAAAAAATATAAATTAATATTATATAATTAATCAAATTAGTTAACTTTTATGACCATATCTGTTTTATATAATACTAGTGAAAGAGCACGCTGCGTAAGAAAGTATTAACCATATTGATATATAGTATTTATATTTAATTTTTATGACCTACACAAAACCCAAGGCAAGTATATGCTTTATATAGTAATAGATAATGTTTACAAGTTAATGACCATGATCCTAATATGATTATGATGCCTCCTATTTTCAGCTTATCATAGTAGTGTTTCATTAATAAACTCAAAGATGCTACTAGTCTTCCTAACATTTGGTTAATAGACAGGGATACGAAAGGGCATATTGTCCTAACTCATCTTGTTTGCTTCTTCTCATTTTGTCTTTTGATGATTTATTATTTTTGTTATTACCGGTGTCATTGTTGTTGAGTCCAACCATCCAACCACGCAATGAAGCTCACTTTCTTCCATGTTAGAAGGAAAGGATAATTAACTAGCACGAAGTCATTAGAATTAAACTAGTTGATATAGTTTAACTAATAATTTAAATTTAGAACACAAGAAGAATAGAAACTTTGGCACAACTCTAATTTTTTATCCCTCTGGTGAAACAGAATTAAATTTTATTTTATTTATTTGAGATGAACTAATAATTAAACTAATGTAGAATATTACGATATATAAGCCATCCACTGCAACTTAAAAGATTCATAGAAGTATAATTAAGCTATGGAGCACCTTTAAGTAACAAATTAAAAATATAGAAAAATACCAACAAGAAATTGGTTATACATACCTTGGGTTTTCTTTTCCAAATCAATAGAATGATCAACCAGCGATTACAACTCCCAGAAGAATAATTGTTAAAAGAATATATATATAATATAGGAGAACTGCATACAAGATAATACAACTTCAAGAATTTTAATTTGTCAAATAAATTGGACTTTGAATTTGAATTTTGTAACCTGATTGAAGTTGGAAACGAGATCAGCTTCCATCAGGGCAAACCTGTGCCCACACCATTTTAACAGCTTTTCCCAACCTTGCATTGGGAATATCTCCCCATGAAATAAAGCATATAAGTATGGAGATGTTTTCAATGCAAGACAGTAAAGACTACTTAAACAGGCTTTGCCCTGACTGAAACCGAACTCGTTGGAAGCACCTCATACAAATTAAATCACATTTTGTTTTACAACTGATGGACTGGTTGAATTATTTGTTTAGACAAAACTGCTTGACTTCTATAAACTGAAGGTTTCATGTTATGCAGACCAACCTCATTATTTCAGTGTGATCTAATTCAGAATCTTAGTAAATGGAAAAAGAAAACAAAGAAGATGATAATAGTTTTCATTGGTTAATTAGGGAAGTTTTTTGCCTTTTACAAAGAATGATGTATATCAGCTCTTATAAGTTTCTACTTTTATTAAAAAAAAAAGCCCCCAATATAGTTCAAATATATATATATGGAAAGGCTTTTAGGCTGATTTTGTAGCATGAATATAGGATGGAATCAAGGTAATTAGATGGAATGCTTTATCTGTCTATCTATTATGGTATTCTTATCTCCAACCCATAAAAACCCCATCCGTCATCACTAGGGCCGCATGTCGAAAACATTTCCCATTCAAGGGGAGCTGTTCCTCAGTGGATAGGTGTGGGAAAGATTCTTGTGGATAGGAGATCTAGATTGATATAGATCTTTCATCAAGACGCTGGCCACAACTCCTATGGCCATCAAAACTATATATATATTTCGATATGCAGGATTGGTTAAGGCTGTCAATGGTCCTGATCAACCTGACAGACCAACTGACCTGACACTGATACAGTTACTCAGATTTGAATCCCGAGTTACATGACATACATATACATATAATACTTATGGTTGAGTCCTATTTATAGCCATTAACATTTCATACATGTTTCTCATGATTTATCTGTAATAGTTTATATAAGCTACATGAGGAATTGTTTTGATAGCACCTGAAGTGATTGAGCCAAATGACTTACTGCTTTGTCTTTCAATAATTAATTTATTAAGGAGGTTGTGAGATCCTCAAAAATCTTCTTATTTGATTGCATTTTATGCATAAAAGACAAAACGCTATTAAATCATTCGATTCAACCACATCAATCGTTACCAAACGGCCTCCAATGATTATTTAATGGGGATACACAAGATACACTGAGAGGCTGAGAGGAGAGTGCAAGAGAATCAGAAAGCTTATTGTCAAATCTAAAATTATCAGAAAAAAAATATTTGTCGGTTATAATTGGGTTAGACCCAAGAATCCTATATTTTTTT